>NC_136265.1:162998533-163083533 GCF_964187855.1 Myxine glutinosa | reverse complement strand
CTCGGAGGTGGGAGACAAAAGAAGCAGACAAGTGAGTAAGGTGGTAAGGGCGCAAAAGTGCACGCAATACAAGATGATGCACACTGGGGGCACATGGGAAACCAGGTGAGACAGGTACGTTCCTACCGTACGCCCCCCCCCCCCCCAACCAGGTAACCTACATGGCCCCTCCCTTACCCCTTACTGTATCCACAAAACACAACACTACCCATAAACATCTACTTTACAAATCAACAAACATCCCTACTGTCTTCCCCGTTCCTCCCATAAACCAAATTCGTCTTCTCTCCCTCCTAACCAATCAAATTTGCCATTTTCAACTCTCAACAAAATTTGCCATCTCCAACTGAACATCAAAATTTGCTATCACCAATTCATCATCAGTCCCTCCTAGGGAGGGAGAGATGGAATCACCCCAATGTCTCATCCACGTCGTGATGCGTCTCACAAATCCACAGCAGCCCTTACTTCCTGCAACAGAACAAAGAAAACACAGGTGTGGAGTCATCATCATCACCACAGGTGAGTGGCTGCGTATGGTGCGACAGGTTCATCAATCCTAACTATTTCCTAAATGACTTTAACAACTTTACACTACCCGGGGTCTTTCTCCGGCCAAACCATTGGCCCTCTTACACTATGGGTTCTAAAAACCAATTCCCATTGGCCAAACTGTGGTGCTTTTCAATTTGGGGTCTCACTCCCCCGATTCATCTCCCGGTGCCCTCGCACAATTTCTGGGCCGCGACGTGTACCTCTCCCAGCGGGTCTACCCACCTGCACACCTCCACCACTGCAGTTGCCTCCGAGCTTACCTGCTCCTTACCCTAACCTAACTACCTGGGGAAGGCCCTCTGGCGCTCTCCCCACTCAGTGCCCTCTCTGGCACTGGGCTGCCCGATCCACACCCGGGATCCTCAGGCACCCACTCACAACTACCGGCTCCCAGAGCCCACCTGCGGCCTCACCTGGCCGACATCCTCACAGTGGTGGAGTGCCCAACCAACTACACACACTAACAGGCTACACGCCCAGCCATTTCCACAACACTAATGCACCCACTCACAACACCATTCTGCAACCGCACCACAGATGCCAATATCCAACCACAATTTACCTATACCCTCTACCTAACACTTACACTACCCGCCCCGGGTATCCGTGATGGGGGTCCACCCTTCCCCCATTCACACCTTCGCACCATGCACACCACTCCATACCACTTACTCCAACTCTCTCCACACACCTGTACTTGCACACCTGTGCTCTCACACCTGGTGCCACCTGCACCCTTCTCTCCCCAAGCGCATTCGCGCTGATCCACAACACTCACTACTCACACACTGCTCCACACACCTGTCCAGTTGCACACCTGTGCAATCACACCTGTTCAATTCTCACACACACACGGCATCATCTCAGCTAACTACTCCCTTCTGAAACTTGCGCTTCCCAGTCGTCCCTTTAAACTATTGCGCTCCCTCGTCATTATCATCCATACTAATCTACCTGCGTCCCCACTACAGGTATCAGTCACTACCTAACCTTATCGTCACCTAATGTCATCTTCGCTAGATCCCTACAATATAACCTAACCCACCCGGGCTAGTTTTCACTGCCATACACCCCATAAGCTATTGCTCCTTTGCCCCCCCTCTGTGAGGGATGGTGGATTTTCCATCCCACCACATCGGGGGTCTCTCACTACCAATTTTGCACATCAAATTTCAACAAATTAAAAATTTGCCAATCACTGCCCATCATCTGCCAATCACTACTGCCAATCCCTCGCCAATCACCAAATTTTGTTTTTCTCTAATTTTGGGGCCAAAACACTAACCTCATCACCCAGTCTACTCACTAATACCTCTCGGTGCGCCAATCCCTGTCCAAAGCCCGGCTTCGTAAAGCCAAGCAATGGATGCTGGTTGTTTTGTGCCAGCGGCTGGATGCGTCCGGCATTCGGTGCAGGGACGGGGGCTTACCCGTGCCGAGATCCCACGCACCATCTCGGCACGGAGCCATCCAATTGCCCGATCTCGACCTGCCGGCACGTCTCACCAAAAAGTGGTCGCCATGACGACCCTTTCTATCCAGCCGCCCGCTCCGCCTATTGGAGCACAGACGCGGCCGTTCAAAGCGAGGCCCAGCGTGGATCGCGCACGGCGGTCCTTTCGAACCCGCCGTGGCTCGGATCCCCGCTGGTTCTCGCGGCACGCGAAGCCCGGCACGCACCGAGGGCCCGATTCGGCTATAAGTCGTTCTAAACTCTACCCCGTCTAACGTCGATGCTTCACCTGGACGCTTACACCCCGCAGCCCGTTCCTTGCTCACACATCCAGCCGTGCCCATGCTCCTCGTACCTTTCCTTACACACCCAGGTACACCCATTCCACTCACAGCCTTGGTCACACACCTGACCACCGAACACTTTGGCACACATTCGTTGCTCGCACACCTCACCAATACACCGCTTCGCGCCCCCTCCTCGGTCACCTCCTCTGTGACAATCACAGGTGTGCTCTCATTCGCACACCCAACCACGTGCCTCACCACTAATTCCAGCGTGCATTCCCACTCACGCTCTACCATTCCAGGTGTGCATCCTTCCATCCCAGGTGGACATCCTCGCTCACCTGTCACAACTAACTCACTCTCCTTGTCACTCTCAATACTCTCACCACCACTCTTGACAACGCACTCACCCTTACTCTTGACAGCGCACTCTTTCCCCATGCACCTGTCCGTTACACACCTTTCTCGCGCACACTCTCCCGTTACACCCTCTGTAACACTCACCACAGGTGTGCATTCTTCCTTACTTTTGACAGCGCACTCTTTCCCCATGCACCTGTCCGTCACACACCTTTCTCGCGCACACTCTCCCGTTACATCCTCTGTAACACTCACCACACCGCGCTTCCATGTGCCCCCTCGCACACGCGCTACGACCGACTCACTCTCGCCAGCACCCTCACTCCTTGGCACGCACTTTTTCCTCATACACCCCAGAGTCGGACTTTCTCGCACACCTCCTCTTTCGCACACCAGACCTGTCGCACACTTCACCAACGGCCTCTCACGAACACCCGGGTCTATCTCGACCCCCAAGCTTCTTAAATCCCCTGGCGCATCATACGCACGACCATATTGGTCACCACTTACACCGGGTCCTCTTCCTCTTCGCTTCTCCTCCATCACCTGCGAATCCCTCATCCGGTTAATGAGCACATCATCACGATCCAAACACAGACTTTGGACCAATTCTTTTATCTCCTCTTTTATCTCTTTCTTATCCCCTCTCCGTCGCTTCTTAATTTCGCTCATCCCTTCTTCCACTTCTTCTAATTTGTGCTTCACCTCTTTTATTCCCCGGTACGTCTCCTCAAGCTCATCCTCTAAGGCTACCTTGACCGTTTCCAGGTGCGTCCTCACCTGCCGGTCCTTCGTCTCCATTACCTCTATCACCTCGTCCAACCTCGTTGTCAGTCCCTCACGTACCATCTGACATTCCCTCTTTGTCGCTATCAAGTCGTTTTTTATGTCGTTTTGTATCGCTTTTAAACCTCCTAATACCGCAGTGTTCCTTTGAACCTGCTCCACTAACTCCGTTTGTCCCACCGTCAGCTGCTCCACCTCCTGCGTCAGGTCCTCTATGCCCCCTTGCAATTTTACAGTCCCCTTTCTCACCTCCTTCTCCATGTGCTCCTTACAGTGCCTCACCTCCTCGCGCACTCCTCCGACCTCCTCACTCACTCCTCTCCTGATCTCCTCTCCCATCACTTGCATCTCCTGCCCAGATGCCACCCTCATCTGCTCCATTTCCTCCCTGTGAGCATCCAGTTTGGTTTCTACCCCCATTCTGACCCCCTCTATCTGCTGCCCCATTTGGTTAACTTCCCTTTCCGCTTGGTCCCTCATGTCCCTCAATTTGCCTTCCATGGTGTTTTCTAACCCCTCTAACCCTTTTTGCATCCCTTCCATTTGATTCTCTTGAGCGGCCATTCTGTTTTCTACCCCCGTTAACCCCTCCTGTATTTCCCCTAATCTATCGTCTAATTTCCCAAATTTCATGTCTAATCCCTTAAAATTATTGTCTAATCCCTTAAAATTATTGTCTAATCCCTTAAAATTATTGTCTAATCCCTCACTGGTACCCCTCGCTTCGTCCCTCATTACCCCTATTTTGCCCTCCAATCGCTCACCCTGAGCATCCATCCGGTTCCCCATTACCCCCAATTGCTCATTCTGAGCCTCCATCCGGTTCCCCATTACCCCCAATTGCTCATTCTGAGCCTCCATCCGGTTCCCCATTTGTCCCATACTGCTTTTCAAACCTCTAATTTGGTCTCCCAATTGCTCACCCATTTGTTCCATAAGGGCCCTCATTTGCAGGATCAAAAGGTTCGAATCCACCAGTGGCGCCACTACGGTCGCGGGTGTGGACGCCGCGGCCACCTCGTGCATGACAACGCTATTTTGCGACCCTGCCGCTCTCACTGCTTCGCTCTCCTCTTGTCCCTCAATTTGGTCCTGGATCGACCCTACCTCACTCTCCTCTACCGGACCCCAGCTGTCTTGGTCTGCCATAGCGCGACTTTCAAAATTCGGGTTTTTATACAACAAAACAAATTTCGGCCGTTATAATTTCGCGCGGGAAACGCGCTCCGAATCGATTCTACTTGTTACAAATTTGGGCCTAATAACGCGCGGGAAACGCGCTCCGAATCGATTCTACTTGTTACAAATTTGGGCCTAATAACGCGCGGGAAACGCGCTCCGAATCGATTCTACTTGTTACAAATTTGGGCCTAATAACGCGTGGGAAACGCGCTCCGAATCGATTCTACTTGTTACAAATTTGGGCCTAATAACGCGCGGGAAACGCGCTCCGAATCGATTCTACTTGTTACAAATTTGGGCCTAATAAATTTAGTCCCGGGTTCGAATTCCACTCCTCGACACCAATTGTTACAGACGTGGCTTAGATGTTATTTACCGAGCGGTTTTGGTATGACCACGTCTGCACAAGTTACCCGATTATACCCGAACGTTGACTAATCGCGCTGCGCTAGGCCAATAAAGGCAACAAAGGAAAAGGACACACGGCTGGGTTTCAAATGACACGACACCCAGGGTTCAGTTCTCAAGACCTCCGGAGGAGATTATATTCGTTCGGAAGGTCAGATTACAGGGCGAGAGGTACAGCATAGTAAGGTGGGCACTTAAACACAATCTTATATTATTCCCAACAGACGACAGATAAACGGGACAAAAGGCTGACTCACACGGGGTTTGATGGCTAGGAAAGCGGGTATCGATGGCTCAAGGTGCACTCTTGGCTCAAGGACAGGGTCGACCCGGTCCGGTCTAGAGATGCGGGGAGGTCGCAGCGCTCGGATGGCGTCTTGTCTGCTCAAGCTGGGGGCGCATCTGACGTCACATCCGGCGCGGGGCCGCGTATATCCGGCGGGGAGTGACACGCCCTCGGCTCGTTAGCTCCGCCTCGTGGAATCGGCACGTTGCTTCTCATTGGGTGCGTGCGGGGGGTTACCGGCTCCGCCCTTGACGAGGAGCTGACAAGGAGCCCCTTTGTGGTAACCCCGTGGAGCGCATGGTCTGGAGCGCGTTGTCTGGAGCGCATTGTCGATGGCGGCTAACCGAGCCGGTGGGAGGACGCACACTCCCCCCCGCGCAGCGCCGTGCCCCTCTGTTGTTGTAGACGGGGAAGAAGATGGGAGGAGGTATGGGAAAGGTCCTAAACTCACTACTGGTGCCATATAATCACATTCTGGTGCAACGAAGAGTCATAATTAATGGAAACGAGGCCTTAACTGACATAGACTAAGAATAACTAGCAAGATGTCCGAAAGTGGTCTACGTGTGGTGCGGTGGACCTGGGCACGACATTTAATGGGGGAATAAGGGGAAGGTCGGCTCTACTGATTGTTGTTTACAGACAATGGGACTAGGGAATGGGGGATTGGGGATAGTTGGGGAGTATTGGGGAAAATAGGGGAATATTTACAAGCGGATATGGAGGCCAAATTCCATATTCGCAACAATATATATATATACTAGCAGAAGTTCCCGGCATTGCCGGGCGGGGGAGGGGAGGGGGAGGGGAGGGGAGGGGAACGGGGGGAGAGCGAGCCCCTTGGTAAAGCGAGCGATTTTTTTTTTTCATAGCGTTCATAGCGTCACAGCGTTTCATAGCGTCATAGCGATTTTTTTTTTCATAGCGTCATAGCGTTCATAGCGCCATAGCGTTTCATAGCGTCATAGCGATTTTTTTTGTTCATAGCGTCATAGCGATTTTTTTTTCCTTAGCGTCATAGCGTTCATAGCGTCATAGCTTCATCACGTGATCGCTCTGAGCGAATCAGCGCCCACCTGCTCTGATTCCGTTGATTCCGTGCGCTGAAATGCGCTGAGGTAAATATGAATAAAAATATGGATCGTCAACTATTTTGAGTTCGGCCATGTTCGTCCCAGGCTCAATGGCCATGTCTATGCCAAATATCAAGCACGTAAGCCTCTCCGTTTAGGAGTCTATCGGTAACATTACACACACACACACACACACACACACACACACACACACACACACACACATACACACACACACAAACTGTGTTTTATATATATAGATATATATATATTGTTACGCAACCGTGATTAACACCACAGTTACGGATGGCCGATTTGCGAGACTTTACACTCCCGAGGCGAAAACTCAATGGCAGATTAAAGCTCAACACAAAGTTAAACGCGCGGAATGGCGGACACAGCAAAGCTCCGCCCGCCGCCTTATCTACTAAAATGAAACACCCAGGAAAACTGCGTTCAGATATATACAGAAAATAATATAAGGATTTATTATTTATAAGTAAAGACAGTGAAAAAGCCCGCGCCGGTAATACTAATAAATCGAATAAGCCTAAATTGGGATCCCAGACACAACAGATATCAAACACGATACGAGGGAGGTGAATACGAAAATAACACGTCTTTTTGGTTTATGCACAGTGTATTCGCGGGTACGGCCTTATCTCGTCCTTGTCGTCTTGGTGACCGCCGTCCAACACCCGGCTCCTTTCGGCCCCGATGTACCCACGAGGCCTCGCTCCAAGTTCCACAAGCCCCGATCGCACACCACGAGGTCCCTCGCTCCAAGTTCCACAAGGCCTCGCTCCAAGCACCACGCGTCCGACGCAGGCCAGCGGCTCCACACGAGGTCGATCTCCACAAGGTCCGTGCACCAAAGGTTCAACGTAAGCTGCACAAAGCAAGCGAACTCCACTTGACTCGACTCTCTTTTGGGAGTGCTGGCAGCCAAGTGCCAACTGTTCGGTGCCAACTGCCAACTCCGACGAACTGCTCCGAACTGCTCACGAACTGTTGCGAACTGCCCACGAACTGTTGCGAACTGCCCACGAACTGTTGCGAACTGCCGTGTGCTCTGTGTGCCACGAAATGGCGTCCGACCGTCGCTAATATTGGTGGCCGATGACGTCACATTGGCGCACTCCTCAGCCAATCATAGCCTCCCAACTCGCCGGCTCGCCCAGGTCACGCCCTCTGCGGCATGCTCCACTCTCCCGTCCCCGACCCCGCGGTGCTTGTGTTATAACACGTGCCAGGCGAGGTTTGTAGGCCTTGGAGGTGTAAACGGTGGCGGCCAATTGTGGCGGTGTTTTTGGCCTGGTTTCCTGTCCATTTATTCCGAAGTCATTGTCAGGGAAAGGAATTATTTAATGTTGCGCTAAGGACCTACTAATGTTTATGTGGTTTGCAGTGCCATAATGGACAAAGGTTTGACTACTAGGTGAGACTCACAGGGGCGTTACCTTTAATCCCTCACTATTTAACACTCGAACCTCCAGGTAGGTCCACAATCATACATCTTCCCCCGACAAACGCCTAAACATCAAGAACTTATTACATGTAGAGTCCCTGTCACGACAGCCGAATACCTACCTATTCAGATCTACCTAGCTCTAGATGTTGCTCTACCAAATTCATAACACAGCCCCCCCCCCCTGGAACCGTAGCTCCTGCAAGGTTCACCGCAGGCGCTACCATTCCAGCCTTAACACTTACTGTCACACACTTAATTAACCTATGAAATAAATCAGGAAGGGCTGTGGGAAGTGAGTCGGACTACCTACCTACACTTCCTTAACATGCTGAACCCCTTAACCATCATGCAAGTATGTACATTTTCTTCGTTGTTCCTGTGGAGGGAGGAAACAAACAACACACAACACTAACTTAACCACAAAACTTAACCATCTTTCCAAAACTCAAAACTCTAACCTTTGTACATACCCCGGTCTACAGACCGCGTCCCCCGGTGGATGCCACAAGACACAACCTTACCTGCGGGGCCATCCCCAATGCATCCCCCTAAATTTCCACGGGCCCTGTCCAGATGTTACAGGTGAGTGACACGGCTCGGTGGATTTCGCCCACATTCATGCAACACAGACCCCTTAACCACTCATTCTCATTCCATAGGTCATCAAGGCATTTCAAAAATCAACAAAGCACTTATTTCAATACACCCCCTGCAGGACCATGGCATTGATGTCATTCACGTGTGTGTGCATTCCTCAACTAGGCAGCGGGGAGGTACCGCACAAAAAGATGGTGGGGGCGCATCAGGCTGTGGTGCCCGCAGTCCCAAAAACAAGTCAACCGACTTACAAGTTCATTGCCCCCCCCCCCCTTTACCTCTTGGCCCCGTGACAGCCCAACAGCCCCTTTCCGCCGTTACCTCGCCGGTGAGGGTCTCCACACACACCAGGCTCCTTTGCCTCATGCTTTCGCGCAGCAACACGGGTCACCGGGGGACTTCCTCACCCCGCGGCGCCCAACCAGACCCTCCACCGACGAGCTCCAATTTCCAGTTACCACCGGCTGCCAGGGGTAATTGCCGCAGAGGGGGGCCCGCAGGCATCGCTCCTCAGAGCTTGCTCTGTACCTGCGGACACACACACCTTCCCCACCCACAAGACCCCAAAACACACTTCCTCCCCCGCTGCCATTCAATTCTCCACACAACTCAGCACAATTCAGCACAATTCCATAGATGGTGTAAAAGGTGTTACAAGGCTTGCCATGGCCTGCCAATGTGAAATCCCCCAGTTCACATTTAAACCATCACACATTTCCATTAGCACATTTCCAAAAAGCACAATTTATCGCCCCTCATTATCTCCAATAATCATCACTCACTCTCCAGGTTCCACTCTCACGACCACATCAAAACACCTAACCACAATACAAAAACATACGCCACCCACAAGACACTGTGGCTCCCATTCCATCCCCTCACCGGCCATGTCATCACTCTCACCCGCCTCCCAACTCCAAATTACATGTCCCCAATTTCCCAAAGCAAATCCTGAAGCCTGGGACAGTACTCCTCAAAACACTCACCTCAAGTGCAGGTAGTTGCAGGTTGGTCAGGTTCAAAGTGCAATCCACCCATACAATTCCCAAAATTTCACATTGGGCCTACCAAATCCTTCCAAATTTCTCTTTTGTCCCCACTACACTGGCAGGTATGTGGATCCGCATCCAACGGTGATCATCACTACACAACTACCTATGGCCACGACAGCTCTGCACCTCTACCGTGCAAGGGTCACCGGGACAAGGTGAGCAGTCAAAACGCCAACATGGCCCATGAGTGTCCATAAGGGTGCGACCCACCATCCATCCTTCGGCCCCCCTGCGAGGAACACAGCTGCAGCAGCCCCAGCTGGCCAATGTGGTGAGCACTTGCTGCCACAACACACACTACCGCACACACAACCTCGGCCCTGGGGGGCACGGTCGCAGTGCGTGGCATCCCTACAGCCACGTCCCCTGCACCTCCCCATCATCCCCCAGTCCGACTACAAAACTGCAGCCCCCCCAGTGCTCACCCACACTTGACCACACCAAGGTCCAGTCAACAGCCATGCTCCACCAGGAGACCCACCCAGAAGACATGGTCCACACACCTCGGACACGCACAGCACCACGTTGACCCTCAGGCTACACAACTACATCCCCATCATCCCGCGTCCCAAATATCAGCACAGTTGCCCCCGCAACCAGTTGAAGCTGTGTCCTGCTACCTTATTAATTTCATCACAGCCTCCAACACGTTGGTCTGCACACCTGGATCAATAATGGCGTCACTGTACAGTGTCCACCATGACATTTCAAAATCCACCCTTAAATTTGCATCTAACCCACAGATTACCCATGCCAAACATTTGTCACCTTTTACTAACCTCACCAAAGAAGGATGCTTTGCCATACACATGCCAGCCGAGCATGGCCCATATGCTCGGCTCGTTACACATCTCCCGATTCACATCCCCATGGCTCTCTTCCCAACCCGAGAGTCCATAAATCATAACGGAGCATCTGTGGAAGGTCACTCACACCATCACGTTCCACAGATGCCCCAATGGTTGTCCGGCAGGCTATCTCCATCCCCGTCCATTCGGTTTGATCCGCGTCCATAGACCAACCACCATGCCAGGTCACCACATGCTGGTTGTCCCAGAGTCCCTGGAGGAGAGTGCCAGGCCGCATGCCCGGGTGGTCACCACATCAGTCCCAAGTTGGCCGTCCGCAGTGCCACCACCAAAGCGCGACCCACCACACCTCCCCCTAGTGGTCCTCAATATTTGCCATCCCAGGCTTGAGAAACCACCTCGGACCCCTCTGGAGGTCTTAACCCCCACCAGGGTCCGGTGACCCTGCCGGCCCGAGCCGCCGGCTCGGATGGCGCCCCGACGGACAAGGGACGCCACACTCCACCAGACCCCCCGTGGGACCCAGGTCGTACCTCGACACCCAAAGCTGGACCCCACATCCAAATCTCGCCATCACAGCCCCCCAGCTGGCTGGCATACCCAACGTTTGAAAGGGGCAGCTTTTGCCCGAGGCCATCACCCATGACCTCTCCATGTCCAGATCCCGCAGCCCGGGGACCAATCCCAACCATGGCTGCTCCAAATCAAATTCCCATTGTAATTTTATTTTAAATTTTATTTTACAAATTTTCATTCCCACTGCCAAACCGCAGCTGCAGGGAACAACCTCTACCACCGGTTGTTCTGCCCCTCCCTGCAGTTGATCCAAATTCCCTACAGGGACCAAATCTCCAGAAGCTCTATCTCCCGATCCTCCAAGATCCAAATCCAGCCCGGAGCCAACACACTCCCCCAACTGGTTGTCCAATTTTGGAGCCTCTGTTTCCAAATAGCAGTGTACAGTGAGCGTCCCCTCGGTCATTCCAACCACCTCCTCGGACCAACTCACCTCATCACCCAGGCTCCTTTGGGCCTGAACAAGCTCTACCTCCATGGGACTGTCACAGGTCTCCAGCCGCTGGATCAAATCATCCTCATCCTCATCATTTCCACAAATCATTCTTGGCCCCGCCAGGCTTTGATCAATATCCCCAATAAATACCTGGTCCGGCTCCATTGCACGGACCCCCAAAAACTCTACCCCCTCTTGCTCCGCACCACCGCCCTGGTGCTGCACAATTCCAAATTCATCCCCCGGTTGGGGTGTTGTGACATCCACACGGTCCCGATTAACAACCAGGCCAGAATGTGGGAAACATTCCCCTTTCAATCCATTAATTTGGTCACTCAGGTCCTTCAGTCCTTCCCTCCATTCCTTCCCCTGCGACTCCATTTTATTTTTCATCCCTTCAATTTGTTCCTCCAATCGATCACTCATTCCCTTCATTCCTTCCCTACATTCCTTCCCCTGGGACTCCATTTTTCTTTCCATTCCTCCCATCTCCTTACTCCTTTTATTTTCCAGCCCGTCAATTTTATCATTTATTCCCCGACTGGCTCGCTCACTGTTCTTTTCCATTCCTTCAATTTTTCGAAGCAATTGACCCAACATCTGGTCGGTTGTCGGGGCCGTTCCTACTGCTCCCGACTCCCCGGTGGGGGAGGGGGATAAGTTGGTGCTCGGGACGGGGGAGGTTCCAAGGCTCACCTCGACATCTAATTCCCCTATTTCCGGCTCACTCCCGACGCTGACGGAGGCCTCGCTGCGTACTTCCATCTCATCAATTTCCGACATCCGCTTTCCGGAAGATTGTTTCCCGCGCGCGTATTTATTTTAATAATTCCTGAAACAATTTAAATTTGACGAAGACGCGATATCGCGCTCCGTTTGCCCGATTGATTATTAAATTTCTCCGCCTCGACTATAAAAATCTTGCGTTCGAACGTCGGGCGCAATGTACGCCCGACCGTGTCGATGTCTCGCCGCGGACAAAAAAAATTTGTCCGACGGGTTCAAATCCTACACTCCTGACACCACTTGTTACGCAGCCGTGATTAACACCACAGTTACGGATGGCCGATTTGCGAGACTTTACACTCCCGAGGCGAAAACTCAATGGCGGATTAAAGCTCAACACAAAGTTAAACGCGCGGAATGGCGGACACAGCAAAGCTCCGCCCGCCGCCTTATCTACTAAAATGAAACACCCAGGAAAACTGCGTTCAGATATATACAGAAAATAATATAAGGATTTATTATTTATAAGTAAAGACAGTGAAAAAGCCCGCGCCGGTAATACTAATAAATCGAATAAGCCTAAATTGGGATCCCAGACACAACAGATATCAAACACGATATGAGGGAGGTGAATACGAAAATAACACGTCTTTTTGGTTTATGCACAGTGTATTCGCGGGTACGGCCTTATCTCGTCCTTGTCGTCTTGGTGACCGCCGTCCAACACCCGGCTCCTTTCGGCCCCGATGTACCCACGAGGCCTCGCTCCAAGTTCCACAAGCCCCGATCGCACACCACGAGGTCCCTCGCTCCAAGTTCCACAAGGCCTCGCTCCAAGCACCAAGCGTCCGACGCAGGCCAGCGGCTCCACACGAGGTCGATCTCCACAAGGTCCGTGCACCAAAGGTTCAACGTAAGCTGCACAAAGCAAGCGAACTCCACTTGACTCGACTCTCTTTTGGGAGTGCTGGCAGCCAAGTGCCAACTGTTCGGTGCCAACTGCCAACTCCGACGAACTGCTCCGAACTGCTCACGAACTGTTGCGAACTGCCCACGAACTGTTGCGAACTGCCCACGAACTGTTGCGAACTGCCGTGTGCTCTGTGTGCCACGAAATGGCGTCCGACCGTCGCTAATATTGGTGGCCGATGACGTCACATTGGCGCACTCCTCAGCCAATCATAGCCTCCCAACTCGCCGGCTCGCCCAGGTCACGCCCTCTGCGGCATGATCCACTCTCCCGTCCCCGACCCCGCGGTGCTTGTGTTATAACACGTGCCAGGCGAGGTTTGTAGGCCTTGGAGGTGTAAACGGTGGCGGCCAATTGTGGCGGTGTTTTTGGCCTGGTTTCCTGTCCATTTATTCCGAAGTCATTGTCAGGGAAAGGAATTATTTAATGTTGCGCTAAGGACCTACTAATGTTTATGTGGTTTGCAGTGCCATAATGGACAAAGGTTTGACTACTAGGTGAGACTCACAGGGGCGTTACCTTTAATCCCTCACTATTTAACACTCGAACCTCCAGGTAGGTCCACAATCATACATCTTCCCCCGACAAACGCCTAAACATCAAGAACTTATTACATGTAGAGTCCCTGTCACGACAGCCGAATACCTACCTATTCAGATCTACCTAGCTCTAGATGTTGCTCTACCAAATTCATAACAATATATATATATATATATATATACAGACTTGGCATTTAATATGGAATATATTTTTTTTCTTGACTTGGGTTTACTTTCTTAACTCAGTATATCAATCTGGTGAGTTTCTTTTACACTATGGTGATTTATTTGTTAAAAGAACCATGTCACTGATTGTCTGTCGCAGCAAGAAGTCAACAACAGGATTATATCACAGGTGGCGTGGCAAAATATACGGACAGGTGCATTTGATGATTGGCTTCACAGTCGGGTATACAAGGGTTGTTGCGTTCTGTATTAGTGGAAAACAACTGCTGCACGTCTCCAAAAGTTATTGCCGCTTCCTCTGGAGATGGTCCGTCAACTCGACAATGCTGTTTGTCATGGAGTGGTGGCTTTACGAAATTACGGCATGAAACAGCGTGCTATTGCTCGGCAGTATGGCATCACTCAATGTCAGGTGTCAAAGATCCTGAAACGAAATGCTCAGAGGGGTGTCCCTACTCCAATACCAAGGCCAGGACATCCCCGCAGAACCACAAAGAAGGATGATCGCCAGCTGCACCGGTCAGTCCGCAATGGCCGTACCAAGTCAGCTAATCGGCTTAGGGCTGAGTGGCAGCAACTGACAAATGTGCCTGTATCCAGAAGGCTAGGCAACCAACGACTGGTTCAAGCAGGCTATCGTGCCAGGCATCCCATGAGAAAGCCACGCCTGACCAGACAACACAGCCACCGCCGATTGCAGTGGGCCAGAGAGCACCGTCAATGGCAGCCAGGACACTGGAATCACGTGACCTTCAGTGACGAGTCTAGATTTCTGGTCTATCGTCAAGATGGCCGCGTCCAAGTGCACAGACAAGTGCATGAAGCCCACAACGAAGATTGTATAGTGCCAAGAGTCCAAGCTGGAGGTGGTGGGGTGACCGTTTGGGCTGCTTTTCATGCAGGGGGCAAAACTGACCTGGTTGTTCTGAATGGAAACCTGAACCAGTTCAAGTACAGGGCCATTCTGGAAGAAACATTGCTTCCATTTGCTCGTGCAGCCTTTCGAGGAAACTTTGTCTTCCAAGATGACAATGCACGGCCTCATCGTGCTCGCATGATCCAACACTTTGTTGCTGACCGTGGTGTAGAGCATATGGAGTGGCCTGCCATGTCTCCGGATGAATCCGATAGAGAACTTGTGGGCAGAATTAACGCGTCAAATCGACAACTTGGACCAGCAGCCTGCCTCTGTGCGTGAATTGCAGCAGGCTATTGTCACTGCATGGCAAGCGATTCCTGTCCAAACCTTGGCAAATCTCGTGAGCAGCATGCCTCGACGTGTACGTGCTCTCCTGAATGCTCGTGGGGGTTACACGAAGTACTGAACTGTAATTTTACTGTCCGTAATCCCAGTCATAATTTAGCTTTTGTTTTTGTTGAAATTTTTTTTGGCTAATGTGCAAAATAAAGAGATACTTCTGGAAAACGTACAGAAGTTTAACACTACTGTCCGTGAATTGAGTTCGATATCAGTTTACATCACTTTCAAGGATCAATTTATTTGCTTCGAAATGTCAAATGTGCTTTTTTTCTTTTAAAGGTCACATTAACAAAATCTAGAATAATTTCAACATAATTCCAATGAACTTTTGGTTCTAAATCATCTTGAAAAGTAAGTTCACCCCAACAAAAAAAAAATTCCATATTAAATGCCAAGTCTATATATATATATATATATATATATATATATATATATATATATATATATATATATATATATATATATATATATATATATATATATATATATATATATATAATAATAATAATGCATTTATTTTATATAGCGCTTTTCAGGAAGCCCAAAGACGCTTTGACAGAGTGCAAAACATAATGCATAGCAAAACATAAAAACAATTGCAAAAAAAGAAGAATCAATAGGGAAATATTCAAAGCACAAAGGAGGGAGAAGGAGAGGAGATAGTCAGGGGTTAGATGCTGTGGGTTAAATGTTGAATGCAGTGTTGAACAGGTGGGTCTTGAGTGATGTTTTGAATGTGGTGAGTGAGGAGGAGTCTCTGATGGTGTGAGGTAGCGTGTTCCAGAGGGTGGGAGCAGCGATGGAGAAGGCCCTGTCCCCCCAGGATCTAAATTTGGTCCGGATGGGGGGGGTCAGGAGGTTGGTACCAGCAGAGCGGAGGTTGCGGGTGGGAGTGTGTCTGGAGAGGAGGTCAGCCAGGTAGGATGGGGCCAGGTTATGGAGGGCTTTGTAGGTCAAGAGGAGGATTTTGTACTGGATTCTCTGGGAGATGGGGAGCCAGTGAAGCTTGTAAAGGACGGGGGTGATGTGGTCACGGGTCCGGGAATGGGTGAGTCGACGGGCAGCGGAGTTCTGAATGTACTGGAGTTTATTGGTGATTGTTGAGGGTGAACCATAAAGGAGGCTATTGCAGTAGTCCAGACGGGAAGTGATGAAGGCGTGGATGAGGGTTTCTGCAGCCACGGAGGAGAGGGATGGACGAAGACGGGCGATGTTTTTCAGGTGAAAGAAGGCTGTCTTTGTGATCTGTTTAGTGTATTTGTCGAAGGAGAGGGTTTGGTCAAAGATGATGCCAAGATTCCGGATGTGAGGGGAGGTGGATACTGGGAAACCGTCGATGTTGAGGGCAAAGTTATGGGTGGACTTGGTGAGCGTTTTTGGGCCAATGATGATTATTTCAGATTTATCACAGTTAAGTTTGAGGAAGTTGATTTGAAGCCAGGATTTTATTTCAGTTTTTTTTTTTGTTTTTTTTTGTTTTGTATACAAGATCGAGGCTCGTGAAAGAGCGAACATTTATCACACAGAAAGACAAACCGAGAAACCGACACATAACCGACAAACCGACACATAGAACAAATAACATCGGGAGCGGTAGACAAGATGGGGAGAGAGGGGGAAGGACACAAACACAACATTTTAGAGCAGGAACCGAGAGACATGGAGACATCGAGAGATCTGTGGGAGGGAGAGGGCTTTGGGGGGGAGGCATGGGAAAGGGGGTGGGAGAGGCATAAAACATATGGACACTGCCAGGACTACCAGGAAAGAAGTTGGAATTACAAACAAGGTGGATCTGGGGTGAATTAGTGGGGGTAGAAAAGATCAAGGTTTTGGATGGGGGAAGATAAGAGATGGTGGTGAACAGCTGTTTTAAAGACCTGGAGGGAGGAGTGGGATTGAAGGGAGTGTGGGAGTTTGTTCCAGAGGCGGGAGAAAAGAGGAATGAAGGAGTGAAGGTGAGCAGAGAGCCGAGATTTCGGCAGTTTAACCATCAGAGGCTTGCTGGCAGATCTTGTGCGACCTGTAGGAATATTTGGGGGACAGAGCACAGAGAGAGCTGGGGGAGCAAGGCCGGAGAGGAGTCGGTAGAAGACGGAAAGACCACCAACCTGCTTGCAGTGAGTGAGTGAGAGGCCCTTGGAGTTAGCTTCATCACGGGAGATTCCAATGATTCTGAATGCTTTGCTTTCAACAGCGTGAAGACGAGCTTGGTGTGAGGCAGGAGCACCAGCCCAGAGGGGAGAGCAGTATTCCATTGAGCTGCGGATGAAAGCCTTGTACGTGGTGAGGAGCTCAGGTGTGCCAAGGAAGGACTTCGCACGACGGAGGATGCCCAGTCGGCGACTGGCTTTGCAGGCCAGCTTGGAAATGTGGTTTTCCCAAGAAAGATCATGGCAGATAGTGAGACCCAAAAGCTTGAGCGACAGAACTTCTTGGAGAGGATTGTTGAGAAAGTAGATGGGAGGGTTGTCCAGTCGATCTTTTCGGAGAGACATAGTAAGAGTGTGAGATTTGTCAGGATTGAAAGACATGTTCCACTTGTTTGACCAGTCTGTGATTTTGTCCAGGTCTTCAGAGAGTGAGGAGGCTGCAGACTGCCGATCTGAGGGAAGAGGAATGGAGCGGCAGAGAGTGGAGTCATCAGCAAAGAGATAGAGAGGATTTTCCAGAGAGTCGGAGAGATCATTGATAAAGACCAGAAAAAGCACAGGGCCCAGCACACTGCCTTGGGGAACTCCAGCCTGAACAGGAAGGGGAGATGAGAGAAATCCATTCAGGGCCACACGTTGACTACGACCAGAGAGGATGCAGAGAAACAGTGATGCAGTTTGTCAGGATAGAGTGGGTGGCGGTGGAGATGGATTTGGTGGAGATGAAAAGCTGGATGTCATCGGCGAAGCAGTGGAATTGGAGACCATGACGGCGGATTAAGTGACCGAGGGGGGACAGGTAAAGGATGAAGAGGAGGGGGCCAAGAACTGAACCTTGGGGGACACCTTGGGGGAGGGGAGCAGTGGGGGATTTGCAGTTATTGATGGAGATGAACTGACGTCTGTCAGAGAGGTATGATTTAATCCAAGAGAGGGCAGTGCCGGTAATGTTAAAGGTGGTTTCAAGTCGGGTGAGGAGGATGGTGTGATCGATGGTGTCAAAGGCGGCGCTGAGGTCGAGGAGGATGAGAATGTTGAGGTTGCCAGCGTCAGAGGAGAGGAGAAGGTCGTTGGTGATTTTGAGGAGAGCAGTTTCAGTACTGTGGTTGGAGCCGAATCCGGATTGGAATGTTTCATACAGGTTATTGGCAGAGAGGTGATGTTTGAGTTGAGTGGCTACAGCGCGTTCCAAAACCTTTGACAGAAAGGGTAGGTTGGAGATGGGTCTGAAGTTATTTAGGGTGTCAGGGTTTAGTCCAGGTTTTTTCAGAATGGGGGTAACAGCAGCAATTTTGAGGGATGGTGGGACGATGCCTGTAGACAGGGAGGAGTTTATTGTTGCAATGATAAGTGGAGAGAGAGCAGGAAGGGAGGCCTTGACAAAGCTGGAGGGGATGGGGTCAAGAGTGCAGGTGGCAGTTTTCATTCCGATGAGGAGTTCAGAGAGGTCAGTAGGGGAGACTGGGGAGAATTGAGACAGGGGATGGCAGGATAAGGGGGGGCAGGTGGTTTGAGGGGGAGCGGGTGCGGCGGTGGTCAAGCTGTTGTAGATGTTTTCAATTTTGCGTTGAAAGAATGAAAGGAAGGAGATGCAGTTGTCTATTGTGAATGACTGGGTGGTGGTGTTCAGGGGGCTGAGGAGTTTGTTTATTGTAGAGAAGAGTGCTTTTGGGTTTCCGGAGCCAGAGTGGATAATTTGAGAGTAGTCGGCGGAGCGGGCACGGGAGAGGGCATCTTTATAGTGTTGTATGTGGTCCTTGTAGGCCTGGGAGTGAACTGTGAGACCTGTTTTATTGCGGAGTCTTTCAAGTTGGCGAGCACGAGTTTTCATCAGGCGGAGTTCAGGGGTAAACCAGGGAGCAGAATGGGTGAAAGAAACTGTTTTGGTTTTTATAGGCGCAAGTTGGTCAAGGCAGGAGGAGAGAGTGTGGTTGTAGTAGTCAGTGAGGTCAAGGGGTGTGGATGTCAACGAAGGGAGAAGTGGACATTTTTTCAGAGGGTCGATGAGAATGAGGTAGGTGAAAGAGCGTTTAGCTTACGGAAGTTGATAGTGCGATAATGCCTTGGTGCTGGGGTGGGGATGTTGATGGTCAGAGTGATGGCTAGGTGGTCAGAGAGAGTGAGGTCGGAGCCAGAGAGATGGTGCAAAATTAGTCCAGTAGAGCAGACAAGGTCCAAAATGTGACCACGGTTATGGGTAGGAAAGTTGACATGTTGAGTGAGGTTAAAGCAGGTGAGTAAATCAGTGAAGTCAGTGGTTAGCGTGGAGTCAGTGGAGTCCATCTGGATATTGAAATCACCATGGAGGAGGATTGAGGGGGAGAGGGAACATAGCTGGGTCAGAAAGTAGGAGAAGTCAGACAGGAATGATGGGTGTGGTTTGGGAGGGCGGTAGACAACAGCCATGACTGACTGTGTGTGACCAGAGAGTTTAAAAGCCAGGTGTTCAAATGATGGAGCAGATGAGATGGAGATGAGGTTGGTCTTGATGTCTTGTCGGTGAATAACGGCAATTCCACCACCTCGGCCCTCCGAGCGTGGTTTATTGATGTAAGAATATCCATTGGGTGTGGTGAGGTTGAGCGTGTAGTAGTCCAGTGGTTGTTGCCAGGTCTCAGTGAGACAGAGAAAGTCCAGTTTATTTTCCAGGATGTAGTCGTTCAGGATGAGGCATTTGTTGTTGAGGGACCGGGTATTGAACAGGGTGAGCTTGATGTTGTTTTGTACGGCGGGTATGAATCCAGGTGATTTGGCCAGGGTTCGCAGACAGGAGGTGCGATTATGTGCGTTGTTGTGACCAGGTGTGTTGGGACGATGAGTGGGAGTGCGCTGAGCCGACCAGAGGATGGGGATGGAGTGACCTGATTGTAAATAAACAAACTTACGACCGGAGCCACGGTGAATGTACCTGGGTCGACGCAGGAGTCCATTCGATTTGATTGCAGAGATGCATGATGGGGTGGAGCGGGTTTTAAGCAGGAGAAGCCTTGCGGCGGAGTACCGCAGAGCCATGCCAGCAGGAGCGAAGGGACGAGCACGAGGCCAAGGGTGAGGAGGCGAAACAATCGTCACAACCCAAAATATATATATATATATATATATATGTTGTCACAATATATATATATATATATATATATATATATATATATATATATATACATACATACATACATACATACATACATACATACATACATACATACACACACAGTCACGTGAAAAAGTAAGTACACCCCATGTAAAGTTTTGACTTTTTCAACATATTTCAACATATAGTGGGTGGGGGTAATTTGGACCCCGGGGGAATATGGACCCCACTGAATTTCCCATGATGCACTGCATCAAGCCTCGTCTCCATATCACGGGATAAACAAGTATGGCTGACCAGCAAGTGAACAACTGCAGTTGATTCAAACTCTTTAATGACGGTAAGTGGCAAACTTCCAAAAGTTTTCATCTCACATTTTACAATTCATAAGCATGCAGTACTGTGTATGTACATGTAGTCACTAGCTTGTTTGATGAGTGGTGTCCCTGGCTGAGTACACGTGAGAGCTGTCTTCAGCACCACTGTGTGTAGAAAACTCCATCCCAGCCCATATGTACTGGGCATGCTGACATGATCGAGAGGCATGGTGTGGGGAATATAGACCCTTTGGTAGTGTCTAATATGGACCCATGTCCATATTCCCCTCGGTCGATGTCCATATTCCCCACACAGGAAACTAATAGAATAAGTCCACAAAACAGCATGTTCACTGTCAAAATTTGAATCAAATAAATTTTTCTGCACCGAAATATGTGACTAAGCAAAATTAGGCCTGGTCCAAGTAGCCGTCAAGTATCGGCTGTTTGTTAACACCCGATAACATGTACACTTGATTCTGTATAAAAATCCGACAGTGACTATGCACTGTCGGACATTTAACTCGCCCCGAAAAAGCGTTATCAACACATCCTCTCCTTAAAAAAGACGTTTGATTGTGGAACATCCAGAACAAGAGAGAAGGGCATTAAAGAAAGGGCCAACACGCGAGAAGCAGAATCCTATATCCCCAACTAATTTGAAAGCAAAAAAAGGCAATAGACCACGAACAAAGCGCGGTCCTCAAGTTCGAAAGCAGGTTACCAAGTCTGCTAAGCAACACAGAAAAGGACCTGAAAACTGCATGAGTAATTTCTACTGCATATATTGCAATGAGTTCTTTGTTGATCCACCTGAATTTTCTTGGATCCAATGCAGTGAATGCAAGCAATGGGCCCACGAAAACGAAACTATGAGGGCTATGAGACTATGAGGGTATAGGTGCTTTCGTCTGTGACGAGTGTCGCTAAGGTTGTTGTTCACTGAAAAATCGGAAAGTAACATTTGTCCCAGGGAACATTTGTCGAAAAGAAACTGGACTTACCACATTGAGGTAATATGGACCCATGGTCCATATTACCCCAATGGGGGGGGGTCCATATTACCCCAATGGGGGGTCCATATTCCCCACGTTGTTTGGAATATGGACACTGATGGCATATTTTTATTTGTCCCCTCAATCATATGTCTGATTTTATTCAACCCAAACTGTATGGGGATGTAGTCTGTCTGGTTGCCTAAATAAACCATTATTTGGAAATTTTCCTTGTCTATTTGTGGAGCCTCTATCGGGACTTTTTTTTTTTTTTTTTTTGTATACAAGATTGAGGCTCGTGAAAGAGCGAACATTAATCACACAGAAAGACAAACCGACACATAAAACATATAACATCGGGAGCGGTAGACAAGATGGGGAGAGAGGGGGAAGGACAAAACACAACATTTGAGAGCAGGGACCGAGAGACATGGAGACATTGAGAGATCTGTGGGAGGGAGAGGGCTTTGGGGGGGGAGGCATGGGATGGGGGGTGGGGGTGGGAGAGGTATAAACATATGGACACTGCCAGGACTTCCAGGAAAGAAGTTGGAATTTCAAACAAGGTGGATCTGGGGTGAATTAGTGGGGGTAGAAAAGATCAAGGTTTTGGATATGGGGGATGATATGGGAAGGATGATGGGGGAAGATAAGAGATGGTGGTGAACAGCTGTTTTAAAGACCTGGAGGGAGGAGTGGGATTGAAGGGAGTGAGGGAGTTTGTTCCAGAGGCGGGAGAAAAGTGGGATGAAAGAGTGAAGGTGAGCAGAGAGCCGAGATTTCGGCAGTTTAACCATCAGAGGTTTGCTGGCAGATCATGTGCGACCTGTAAGAATATTTGGGGCACAGAGCACAGAGAGAGCTGGGGGAGCAAGGCCGGAGAGGAGTCGGTAGAAGACAGAAAGACCACCTACCTGCCTGCGGTGAGTGAGTGAAAGGCCCTCAGAGATAACTTCATCGCGGGAGATTCCAATGATTCTGAAAGTTTTGGTTTCAACAGCGTGAAGCCGAGCTAGGTGTGAGGCAGGAGCACCGGCCCATAGTGGAGAACAGTATTCCATTGAGCTGCGGATGAAAGTCTTGTATGTGGTGAGGAGCTCAGGTGTGCCTAGGAAGGACTTCACATGACGGAGGATGCCCAGTCGGCGACTGGCTTTGGAGGCCAGCTTGGAAATGTGGTTTTCCCAAGAAAGATCATGGCAGATAGTGAGACCCAAAAGCTTGAGCGACAGAACTTCTTGGATAACAAATATCATGAAACATTTACATTTTGTAGTCCATTGTATAATTTAAATGCACATAAATGCAAATTTTGCATGTGGAAAAAGTAAGTACACCCCATTAAATGTTTTTTTAAATCTTTTTAACATATGTGGACATATCAATATTTGATCTTCATTTAAACAGTATCCATAGATAAAGGTGATGTATTTGAACAAAAAACAATGAAAATTTGACTTTGCAATAATTTATTCAACAAAAAATTGACAGAGAAGCCATTTCCTTCTGTGGAAAAAGTAAGTACACCCTTGGCTCTAATAGGTGGTATTGCCCCCTTTGGCAGAAACAACCTCAAGCAGGCATTTCTTATAACTGTCTACCAGTCTCTGCCATAAAGCCCAGATCGGTGGAGTGTTGCAGTGATGGTTGTCCTTCTGGAAGTTTCTCCCATCTCCACACAGGATCTTTGGAGCTCAGCCAGTGACCATCGGGTTCTTGGTCACCTCTCTTACCAAGGCCCTTCTCCCCCGATTGCTCAGTTTGGCCGGGCGGCCAGCTCTAGGAAGGGTCCTGGTTGTTCCAAACTTCTTCCATTTAAGAATTATGGAGGCCACTGTGCTCTTGGGAACCTTCAATGCAGCAGAATTTTTTTTGTAGGCTTCCCCAGATCTGTGCCTCGACACAATCCTGTCTCTGAGCTCTGCAGGCAGTTCCTGCGACCTCATGGCTTGGTTTTTGCTCTGATATGCATTGTCAGCTGTGAGACCTTATATAGACAGGTGTGTGCCTTTCCAAATCATGTCCAATCAATTGAATTTGCCACAGGTGGACTCCAATCAAGGTGTAGAAACATCTCAAAGATGATCAAGAGAAATGGGATGCACCTGAGCTAAATTTCAAGTGTCAAAGCAAAGGGTATGAATACTTATGTCAATGTGATATTTCAGTTTTTTCTTTTTAATGAATTTGCAAAACTTTCTAAAATCCTGTTTTCTCTTTGTCATCATGGGGTATTGAGTGTAGATTGATGAGGGAAAAAATGAATTTAAACGATTTCAGCATAAGGCTGCAACATAACAAAATGTGAAAAAAGTCAAGGGGTCTGAATACTTTCTGAATGCACTGTATGTCCCTTATGACACCGCATTAGACATGAATTAGAATCGTGAATTTAATGGCACTCAATAATAAAACATACTGGAAGCCAGGACGTTGAGCTCTACCGCTGACAACCCCCACTTGGGAGGCACACATAGTACGGGCAGGCCGAGGCCACACCCTGAGGAGCCATGATTGGCCAGGGTTCTTGACTGAAGGGAAGGACGAGTAAGAAGGGACTCGCTGATTGGTGAAGGAAGGACAAATGACGTCAGAGCCTGAATGATAAAAGAACGCGCTAGCGGACATATTTTCTCTCTTCTTTTTCGCATTTCGCTTCGCTCAGCTCTTCACTGCTCTCCCTCTTCGCTTCTCTCTGCTCTCTGCTTCTGGTCTTTATTGCGGAGTTGGCATTTATCTCTCTCGTTCTGGACAATAAAGCGAGTGATTGTGCTTGGACAACGGGCTCCAAGAAGCGATCGGACCGACCGTGTTCGGATACACCACTGATAGACGTGCAGAGGCAGAGCCGCTGACCAAGGGCTGCAGTTTCCCACCAAAGACGACAAAGACATGCACGGCTGGAGGAATGAGCTGCACGTGGCCTGTTCGATTTGCGCAGAAAGCCTGTTGTGGGCCAACAGGCGCGGCCTAGTGAATGAGGGCATACGGAGGCCTAGCAGCGTGGGAGGGAGCGGTTCCCACCAACGACCGGGCGGTTTTGCCAACGCCCCTGACGAGACCCCACCAGTGATCAGAGTTAAGTGCACCCACACACACATTTTATTTTCATTTATCTTTCCCTGTATCCGTGTTTCAAGTATGTTTGTGGGGACGTTCCAGTTTCGGAAACTATTTGATCATGCTTTTCTTTGTTACCGGCATTTCTTTTAATAAAACCTGTTTCTTTTTGTACATTTTAAATCTGTTTTATGTGAGTTATTTTCCATAGGTTTGAGGACTTCCGGTGGAATCCTGTCAGGTAAGCGCTCTTCAGCATCCTCCTCCCGCCCCCCCCCCCCCTCCGCCATACATTTGAACCGAACGCGTCGGAGTTGAAGCTTGCTTGGCAATCCGTTTCCTTGGAAGGATTTTAATCGCCAGGAACGTGACAATATGTTAATGATGATGTCATAGGTGCCTCCATTATGACGTCATAATTCGACAAGTACAAAACTTCATCCAATCAAGATGAAATTTCTTGAGCGTCATCTATGGATAAATTGGTGGAGAAAAAAAAAAGATGACGTGACCAGCCATTGGTCACGTGGTTCGGCCGCCATGTTTGTTTTAACACAAAAGCCTTAAAAACCACTAAAAACATATCCTGGCGAGGGTCTACAATCTCTGATTGCTTTGTTGCTTGGTTTGCATTGCAACTTTTGGTAAACCATACGATGTCGACTCTAATTGGATCATTACTTTTATCTTCTTTTGATTATTCTGCCTCCTTCAGTCCTGAAGATTGCTCCACAACTGCCATCTCCATAATACAAATATTTTGGGATTTTTACTTATTTATTAAAACTGTGTGTGTGCGTTGTGCATGTTGTGTGCGTTGTGCATGTTGTGTGTATTGTGCATTTTGTGTGTATTGTGCATTTTGTGTGTATTGTGCATTTTGTGTGTATTGTGCATTTTGTGTGTATTGTGTATTTTTTGTGTATTATGTATTGTGTATTGTGTATGTATTGTGTGTGTATTGTGCATTGCGTGTGTGTGTGTGTTGTGCATTGTGTGTGTATATGTTGTGCATTGTGTGTGTATATTGTGCATTGTGTGTGTATTGTGTATGTATTGTGTATGTATTGTGTATTGTGTGTGTATTATGTATGTATTGGGCATTGTGTGCATTGTGTGTATGGGCATTGAGGAAGTTAGGAGTGGAAGAATGGTTGATCAGAGTAGTGATGGCAATGCACGAGAGAGCGCGCACAGCTGTAAGGACGATGGATGGGAACAGTGGTGAGTTTGAGATGCAGGTGGGAGTGCATCAGAAGTCGGTACTAAGTGCACTTCTATTTGTAGCTGTGATGGAGGTGCTGGCTCGGAATGTAAAGGAGGGTTTACCATGGGAGTTGTTGTAGGCAGATGATCTGGTGTTGATTGTGGAAAGTATGGATGGACTGAAGGACAAGATGAACAAGTGGAAGGAATGTATGGGGGCAAAAGGTCTGAAGGTGAATATCGGAAAGACTAAGGTGATGGCAAGTGGTAAAGCATGTGGTGAGGTGGAAAGAACTGCGAAGTGGCCATGTGCTGTGTGCAGGAAGGGTGTCGGAGTGAACTCCATTCAATGTACAATGTGCGCTGAGTCGGTTCATCAAAAATGTAGTGGTCTGAGAGGGACATTAACCAGTGTGGCAGCTACATTCAAGTGTAAGGTGTGCACAGAGGAAGCTGCAGATGGAGGAAATGTTGAGTTGGATCTTGGAGACGGCATGAAGTTGGAAGGTGTGAAAACATTTTGCTACCTTGGAGACATGCTGAATGGAGAAGGTGGATCAGACTCGGCAACGGTTGCTCGAGTGAGATGTGCATGGAAGAAGTTTCGGGAACTGAGTGGCGTGCTGACGAGGAAGAGAGTGTCATTGAAGCTGAAGGGAAAGGTGTATGCTGCATGTGTGAGAAGTGCTATGATTTATGGGAGCGAGACATGGATAATGAACGTAGAGCAGCAACGAAGGCTGGAAAGGGTGGAAATGCGAATGGTTCAGTGGATGTGTGGAGTATCTTTGAGAGAGATGAAGACAAATGATGAATTGCGAAAGACGATGGGAATAGAGCCTGTGATGGATGCTTTGAAGAAAAACAGGTTGAGATGGTTTGGTCATGTGTTGAGGAAGGATGAAAGTGACTGGTTGAGAAGAGTGATGGAAATGAATGTAGAAGGAAGTAGAGGATGGGGAAGACCGAGAAAGACTTGGCTAAAGATGGTGGAAGAAGAAATGTGGGCAAGGGGGTTAACAAGGGGAGATGTAGAAAATAGGGCAAGATGGAGAAGATTGTCATGGGGACCGCAAGGCTAACCCCCGCTCTAGCAGGGAAAATGGCCTTAAAATGCCTGTTGTTGTGTTGTATTGTGTGTGTATTGTGTGTGTATTGTGTGTGTATTGTGCATTGCATGTGTATTATGTATTGTGTGTGTGTATTGTGCATTGTGTGTGTATTGTGTATTGTGTGTGTATTGTGTATGTATTGTCTGTGCATTGTGTGTATTGTGTATTGCATGTGTATTGTATATTGTCTGTGTATTGTGTATTGTGTGTGTATTGTGCATTGTGTGTGTATTGTGCATTGTGTGTGCATTGTCTGTGTTGTGCATTGTGTGTGTAATTGTGTCTTGTGTGTGTATTATGTATGTAATGTGCATTGTGTGTGTATTGTGCATTGTGTGTATATTGTGTATTGTGTATTGTGTGTTGTGTGTGTATTGTGTATTGTGTGTAATAATTGTGTATTGTGTGTATATCGTGTATTGTGTGTAATAAATGTGTATTGTGTGTATATTGTGTATTGTGTGTATATTGAGTATTGTGTGTATATTGTGTATTATGTGTATATATTGTGTTTTGTGTGTCATAAATGTGTATTGTGTGTATATTTTGTATTGTATGTATATTGTGTATTGTGTGTATATTGTGTATTGTGTGTATATTTTGTGTTGTATGTATATTGTGTATTGTGTGTATATTGTGTATTGTGTGTACGTTTTGTATTGTATGTATTTTGTGTATTGTGTGTATATTGTGTATTGTGTGTATATTTTATATAGTATATATATATATATATTGTGAATTGTATAGTATATTCTGTGTATATTGTGTATTGTGTGTGTATTGTGTGTATATTGTGTATTGTGTGTAATAATTGTATATTGTGTGTATATTGTGTATTGTGTGTATATTGTGTATTGTGTGTATATTGTGTATTGTGTGTAATAAATGTGTACTGTGTGTATATTTTGTATTGTGTGTATATTTTGTATTGTGTGTATATTGAGTATTGTGTGTATATTGTGTGTATATTTTGATCCTGGTGTTGGCTTAGCGGTTAGGGTGCCGGTTTGGGATACCTAGGATCCTGGGTTTGAATCCCGGTCGATCGCTGTAATTAACACCAGGGGGGTTGACTCAGCCTGTCATCCTTCCGAGGTCGGCAAATTGAGTACCAGCTTGCTGGGATGAATGATCATGGTGTCTACCCCGATTTAGAATTGGTACACCGTATCCCTGCGCATCGTAAGAGCGTGATCAAGGGTTGGCGTCAGGAAGGGCATCCGGCCATAAAAACAGGGAACCATGATTGTCATGGGGCCCGCAAGGCTAACCCCCGCTCTAGCGGGGAAAATGGCCTTAAAACGATCATTCATTCATTCATTCATATTGTGTGTATATTTTGTATTGTATGTATATTGTGTATTGTGTGTATATTTTGCATTGTGTGTATATTGTGTATTGTGTGTATATTGAGTGTTGTGTGTATATTGTATATTGTGTATATATTGTGTATTGTGTGTATTAATTGTGTAATGTGTGTGTTGCAATGACCGAGCATGCAGCACCCAAAAGTACAAATTTGACAGTGAGAAAAGGGTTGTTATTAACGTCAAACCATTGTCCTGCAGAAATATGTGATGGACAACGAAGCGAGACGGTATTTCGCCTGGCTTGTAATTTATGTCAATTTCGTTGACAGTAAATGCACACAAAGCAGGGCATCAGTGGAGCAGAGGTTTAAAACAATTCCATTTAACGTGACGTTTCTTTCTGCTGTAGTTTTAGGGAAGGCAATAACGGGCATGCAATGAGGTTTAAAGTTCTTTATACATTTTTTAAAGCTTGAAGTTTCAACTTCGTAGTTTATGTACAAAGCAAAATAATTGAATGCGGGTGAATTGAATTTGAAGTTACAGCGAATGTATAAACCGATTGGGTGTGTACACGTGCGAAAAAAAATTGTGTGCTGGTGTAAATAAAGCGGGAATATGTAAATTGAAATATGAATGCATGGGAATAGGAGTGGGGATGGAATTTGAATATGAATATGGTTATCAGAAAGCACCGATGGGCATTTCTCAGCATGGAGAAGCTCTGGTTCACTGTGCGAAGATTGCATGAGTTTGCCAAACCTGGCAGTCAATGGGACAGACTGCACAGCCAGCACATTTGGCCTCTCCTCAAATAATGTAAGGAAATGATCTCTTTCACACACCTACTTTCATCTTCAAACTTCCCAAAGCCCCGGGAAAGTGCCTTGAAGTATGCCTGAAGCAGACAGGTGTGCAAACCACGTGTGCACATGTACCAGCAGACAGGTATCTGTAATGAGATCACTAAAAAAAATGTAGGTTTTGTGTTTGCAGATAGTAGTGAATTTAAATACACATGTGTGTTGGGTTTAAGGGTGTTTTGCGAACGAATACTCAAGCATTTCCACCTGCAGCTGCAGGTCATTCCATGACTTGAGTTTTGGCTCCCTCATTTAATGCCTGTGCATACCTGATAGCTCACAACATCACACCTCAAACTGATATGCTCCTCCCCATTGCAGAATATTTCACACAATAAAACTAGAGCAATTAGACTGCGTCGCTAATATGCCTCCGCATAGTCCCACAACAGGTAGATGCCATCGTTCACTGTCCTAAAAATAAACAAGTTTGATTTAAATCTCTTCAGCTGTTTTCAAGTATCACATTTTGCCAAACATGACAGGTTTCACATCGATCGGTGAAGCGGTTTCGGAGAACGGTTTTTTTTTTTTAATATTGGCTATCAAGCTAATATGGCTAGAAAACCACATGACATATGACATTAAAAATGTACACTCTGCATACGTATGGGTAGGGGATCACGTTTGTGAAGTTTCATGTTGATCGGATAAGGTTCGTTTTTCTATCCAAGATGTCTGCCAAACCATATGACCTAAGACGTCATCATTTTCAAACTATATGCAGCAATGGTGTTAGATGACATTTGTAAAGTTTTGCATCGATACGTTAAGCGGTTTCTGAGATATAATTACTTAATCTTTTCCTTCAATCTAATAGGGCTGCCACACCATGTGACCGATGACGCTTTCGTGATGAACTTTTCATCACCATGCCTAGTCGATCACCCACAAAGGTTTGAGTTCAAACGAGAATCTTATGCTTTGTCTGGATCGCCCATTGAAACAAGATGGAAGCCCGAGTGGTGGCTTGGACGATCCGGCAGTGGTTTTATAAAGCCTCCTGTGAGGTAATGACACCAATTTCCTCCTGTCGTACTTTTTAATCACTTTGGGGTTAATAGCCAAATAGTGAACCGCGAACTAGCTGCCACAACTTAATGGAAGTAATCAGATTTAATATATGGGGAAGGAAGATAAGAGCGGTCCAGGCATTTTACAATTTCACAGGGACAAAACTGGTACAGAAGAATGTTTTCCTCATTTGTGTACACTTCAGCATCACTAACAACATATAAAAATTCCCGGTCCAGGAAAATTTGGGAAAGTTGTAAAAATGCATTTTTCCTCTCATTTGAGGCCATATTGATTGAATTGAGGCCACTCAATATTTAATTGAGGCCATATTGAATTGAGGCTATTTGAGGCCACTGTTGAATGCACAATGTGTCCAGAATTCAGCCGTGTGGAAAGAAACCTCATTTTAGTGTCCATTATCATATTTTGTGGTGATCAAAATTAAATGGAAGTATAAATTATGTCTTGTGTAAGTCATCTTGAACATTTTTGTCATCAACTTATAAATCATATATTATGATGTTTCCGTAATTATTGCAGATGGAAACTTGATTTTGGGGTCCATACCTGCGTTAATGTTTCTTTTTTGATTTATTTTGTGTTTATTTTGTTTGACATATTATTTTATTTAATAAATTTTGAATACAGTATTGTTAATGATTTTGGTGTCTATCACTATGTTAACTTCACCATTAATGTTCCTTGCACTTCACAATTTCTGGTGTTATAATCAATCATACACTGCATGGCCAAAAGTATGTGGACACCCGGACATCACACCCATATGTGCTCGACGAAGATCTCATTCCAAAATCATTGGCAATAATATGGATTTAGTCCTCCCCTTTGCTGCGATAACAGCCTCCACTCTTCTGGGAAGGCTTACCACTAGATGTTGGAACATTGCTGTGGGGATTTGCTTCCCTTCAGCCACAAGAGCATTAGTGAGGTCGGGCAACTGATGTTGGGAGATTAGACCTGGCTCACAGGCGGCGTTCCAATTCATCCCAAAGGTGTTTGATGGGGTTGAGGTCAGGGCTCTGTGCAGGCCAGTCAAGTTCTTCCACACCAATCTCGACAAACCATTTCTGTATGGACCCCGCTTTGTGCACGGGGGCATTGTCATGCTGAAACAGGAAAGGGCCTTCTCCAAACTGTTGCCACAAAGTTGGAGGCACACAATCATCTAGAATGTCATTGTATGCTGTAGCGTTAAGATTTCCCTTCACTGGAACTAAGGGGCCTAGCCCGAACCATGAAAAACAGCCCCAACCATTATTCCTCCTCCACCAAACTTTACAGTTGGCACTATGCATTCGGGCAGGTAGCGTTCTCCTGGCATCCGCCAAACCCAGATTCATCCGTCGGACTGCCAGGTGGTGAAGCATGATTCATCACTCCAGAGAACGCGTTTCCACTGCTGCAGAGTCAAATGGCGGCGAGCTTTACACCACTCCAACTGACGCTTGGCATTGCGCAATTCACATGGTGATCTTCGGCTTGTGTGCGGCTGCTCGGCCATGGAAACCCATTTGATGAAGCTCCTGACAAACAGTTGTTGTGCTGAGGTTGCATCCAGAGGCAGTTTGGAACTCGGTAGTGAGTGTTGCAACCGAGGACAGACGATTTTTATGTGCTACGCACTTCAGCACTCGGCGGTCCCGTTCTGTGAGCTTGTGTGGCCTACCACTCACAGCTGAGCTGTTGTTGCTCCCTTATGTTTCCATTTCACAATAACAGCACTTACAGTTTACCGGGGCAGCTCTAGCAGGGCAGAAATTTGACGAACTGACTTGTTGGAAAGGTGGCATCCTATGACGGTGCCATCTTGAAAGTCACCGAACTCTTCAGTACAGCCTATTATACTGCCAATGTTTGTCTCTGGAGATTGCCTGACTGTGTGCTTGATTATATATACCTGTCAGCAATGGGTGTGGCTGAAACAGCTGAATCCACTAATTAAGAGGAGGGGTTTCCACATAGTGTATCTCTTTACAGGATCTGAGATGAAAGATGGATGGCAAATGTGTATTCTGCATTGAACAACTCAGAAATGGGGAGCCAACTGTAGCTCTCAGAGAGAAGCGTGCACAAGCTTTTAACAGGTGCAGCCAACAGAGGAATGATGATATCAGAATAGAACCAGGACAAACTGTGCCTCAAGAATGTCGTTGTGTGTATTGTCATCCTTTAAGTATAGCAAAACCAAACCGAAGCACATGGGATACAAGTACCACAGCTGGTTCTAAACGCCGGTCATCATAAAAATAGGACCACAGGTCTTGAAGCTCAGGAGCAACAGTCAGTTTTAATGCCGTGATCAAACATTGGTACATCATGGGTGATGAAGGTTGTGGTCAAGTTACATCGAAATTGTGTGTGTAGTTTCAGAGGAAAAAGCAAATTCCTCTTTTGGAGGGTCAAACCAAACTTTTCAAAGAAGTCAGACATAAAGTGGTGGAGAAGCACCGTTCAGGAGAAGGTTGTAAGAAGATTTCAAAGTCACTCATTAACCCTTTAAGTTTGGTGAAATCCATCATTAAGAAGTGGAAGACATTTTGTACCTGTATCTATAGCTGTATCTATCTATACTGTAAAAAAAACACCTAAACAATGGGGATATTTATGTACAGTGGTTGGTGGGGAGAGGAGCAGAGGTAATCTAATTTGTGTAATGTATTTGATTGACCAATATTACCACATTCAGACTGTCTGAAATATTTTTTTAAGTTTGTACATTTGGGCCATTCTTTGCATTTTTTGGGAGGAGGTTCCATTATATCAGAAAAACATGGTAATCAAGCATTACGTTGCGTAATCAAGCGTTACTTTACGCAAATTACTAAAACCATTGGCTTTGTTTGTGTCAAGTGTTATTCACTCTGGGATCCCGAAAAATCTAATCATATGTCGAATAATAGTAAGGTTTAATCACGCCCGTCAGGACGCATGGTACGTCAGCATGCACAGTGAGGTGTCAAGTTAATTTTTTTATATCGCATTAAATGTGTTTCCTAATCACACTGTTCATCTTTTAAGAGTGCTTTAAATGTGTGTTTCCCAATCAGCATGTTACCGGATTTTGTCACATATTGTGACCACAGTGCGGTCATTCTTGTGTTCAGCAAGCATTGTTTTGTAGTCACTGAAGACATTTTCCCGATTCTCTCTTGAATTTGTAGTTCACTTGTCCCATTGCTTTACTCATTATAATCCTCTTGTTATGTTAATCGTTCTTTTAATTCGAGCTTTAATTTAATTTATTTTGCCTTCCTAACTCCAAGGATTTCTCCACTGAGAACCCAGCCATGATCTCCACACTCATTTGTAGGGGAGCCGCCTTCGCGCCGGCGATCCTTCAGCCTAATTATTTTCATTGCACTCAATGAAGTTACACTTTGGGTGTTTAAGTTACATTCCTTAATCTTTTATTCACTCAATATCATTCTCCGAGCAGTAGAAAGAGTTAAGTTTAATGCTTTGGCAATTTCACATTTTCTTGTGTAAATATGGAGGTCGCCTGTCACACTTATTTATTCCACAAATTCTGATCCTCAAATCCGAGCATAGATTTCGATTATATACTTTAATTAGTCTGTAAGAGTTCAACGTGAAAATCACATCATATAATACATAAAATAGCTCCAATCTCCTAATTTGAAAACTATAGCACCTTCCAAAACAATGTATATAGAGATTCGTAGGTATGAAGATTAAACATTCGATGATATGAGTGAGGAAAGCGAAAAATTACATTTTGAGTGCTTACTCGAACAGAAACCATTGCCAGCTCGAGATCTCGCGAGATCTTGGAGACGGTGGGAGGGATTTTCGAAGCTCCACTCGGTCTCCACGTTATTCGAAGTTAAGTCTGTTCACAATTGTATTTTGTCGAAACTGTATTTATCTTTCGGTGTGTGAAGTTATTGTGTGCAACTTTGGTTGTTTCTCGGTGTTTATCTTTCATAAATTGATCGTCTGTTTGCCGTGTCGCGAGCAAGGCCTTTGCCGCGTCGCGAACGATTTGAAATCGAAGTTAAGTGATTGTTCCCATTTGTATTTTCGTTAAAACTGTATTTATTTATGGTGTTGTACGTATATTGTGTCCCGACGAAGATTTTTCGGTGCAAATCTTTCATACCTGTATTGAAAATCGTGTTAATTCGTGTCGTGTCTTGAGGCCTTGTACAGTGTACACTGTACAACCTTGAGGCTTTGTTTTTCTCTCGGCGGTCCGTCGTTTGTGATCCAATAACTTTCGTTCTCTGTATTCCCAGTCTTTTCACCCATTGCCTACTTCCTTGTGTAAATCTCAACTCAAAAAAAAAACAAAAACAAAAAAAAACATTTCCTTCTCTTATTCGTTTATTCATTCTTATTCGTTTGTTCGTTCTTCGACCACGTGTTTCTCCCCCATTTCCCCAGATAGTTTTCACTGTTATTAACCTTCAATGTTTACACTTTCCCCTCAAGTTATGTATTCCGTCATATTTTATAACACCTTTTTCTTCTTCTTCTTTAAAAGGCTGCTTTCGACTTGCTCACCAAATCAATTCATCCCCAAAAAAATATCCATCTCCTATAGTGCCTTTTTTCTACATTCCCTAAACTCTCCTGCACTCCATCCTCCATCCAGCATCCTTAAACGTATTTTTAACTCGAAGGTCACAAGAAACTCATTTTGCAATAAATATTTGTTTCCCATAAATCGTACACTTTCTAAAATCCAATCTCACCCCTCCCCTCCAAATCTTCCCCATAACCCCTCCCCTCCAAATCTTCCCCATCACCCATCCCTTTCAAATCTCCCCCCTTGCCCCCTCCCTCCTAAACTACCCCCTCACCCCTCCCCGCCAAGACGCCCCCTCGCCCCTCCCCTCCTAGACTCCTCCCTCACCCCTCCCCTCCAAATCTCCCCCATATCCCATCCCTTTCAAATCCCTCCCCTTGTCCCTTCCCTCCCAAACTCCCCCCTCACCCCTCCCCTTCAAATCTCCCCACCCTCATTGCTTCTCAATTTCCCCCCTCTCACTCCCCCTCCTCAAAGCGTCCTCCCCGCTTCTTCCCCCTTCCAACTCTCACCTCCATCTCCCCCAACCTTCTGCCTCACTCTTCCCCCTCCTCAAATAACACCTCATTGTGCCACACCCAATCACCATCAAACCTTTTGTCCGCCCCATCCTTCCCTTTCTCCGAGCTATTCTGAAATCTCTGACACACCTTCAACAGCTCTCCCTACCTCTTCCACCTCTTCCACATCTTACCCTACCCCTCCTCCCCCCTGTTCTGTATCTGATGCTCCCCCTTCCTCTTCATTAACGGTATGGACCTCAAACATCCGGGGCCTTCGTTCAAACTTAACTGATCTCTCCATACAGGTTGCTTCTGTCAAACCAGATGTGATCTGCTTAACAGAAACTTTCCTCCTTTATGATGTCTCTGATTCCTTAGTATCTCTCCCCGGCTACTCCCTCCTCCGGTATGATAGACCTGAGCCTCGTCCTGGAGGCGGGGTTGCTATCTTTATCAAAAACTCTCTTCCTCACTCGCCCTGCACTGCACTCTCTCCACCTCACCCCCAGGAATACCTCTGGCTACGGCTTCCCCTTCGCTCCCACCTCTTGTTCATATGTGTGTTGTACCGTCCACCAAACAGTGATGACTCCATCTACATCTCGCTGTCTGATAATATGGACCAACTTCTATCTACTCATCCCAACTCTCTCTTCCTCATATGTGGTGATTTCAACTGTCATCATGCCAGTTGGCTGGGTGTGGGTACCTCTCTCACCAGCCATGGCTCCTCAGCAAAGGACTTCTGCGACTCACTGGGACTGACACAATCTGTCAATTTCCCGACCCGGATCTCAGTCAACGGAACATCTTCTCTTCTGGACTTGGTTATGACTAACTTCCCTGAAAATGTCTGCTGCTCTTCTTCTGCTCCAATCGGATCATCTGATCATGTCCTTGTTAAAGTGGACATCTCTCTGACCATCCTCAGGGAGCCTGCTCAGCGTCGACGAGTCTGGCATTTCACTCAGGCCAACGGGCACGGTCTTCAAGCAGCCATCAATCATCTGGACTGGTCTCCCATCTCTACCACCTCTGACATCAACTCATCCTGGGAATTCTTCCAAAGTAAATTGCTCTCTCTCATGCACAGATTTATCCCATCTCATCTTCAGTTGTCATACCCTTCCTCCCGTCCATGGTACACGGAATCTTGTGGTGAGGCTGTTGCCCAGAAACAACTTGCCTTCGTCTCCTGGAAAGCAAATCCAACGTAAGGAAATCTCATTTCCTTTCACAAAGCCCGAAACAAGTGTGTGTCCACCCTCAGGAGAGCCAGGAAACAATATCTCTCCGTTCTCAAGACCGAACTCTCTTATCTGTCTCCCTCTTCCAAATCCTGGTGGCGTCTGGTCAAATCCGTTTCTGGTGTTTGTTCCCCCTCCATCCCCTCCCTTACCTCAAACGGCTACACAGCTGACTCCGCACGTGAAAAAGCTGAATGCCTCAACTCTGTGTTTGCCTCTAAATCTTGTGTCCCAAACCCATCCCTCTCTGTACCCACCATACCCAGTCGTACCCTGCTGCTCCTGGACTCCGTGTCCTTTCCTCCTGACAAGGTGGAAAAGTTTCTGTCAACCCTCGACTCTGATTCTGCAACTGGACCCGACGGCATCAGCCCACGGGTCCAAAAATCCTGCTCTGCCGCTCTATCTCACCCTCTCTCTGTTCTCTTCACCCTCTCTTTTGCTCAAGGTCAACTGCCATCTGCTTGGAAATCAGCCAACATCACCGCTTTGCACAAAAAAGGTGCAAAAACAGATCCTAGCAACTACAGACCAATCAGCCTTCTCCCAATTATCAGCAAAGTCATGGAATCCATCATTGCTTCGGATATGAAATCTTTCCTCTTCTCCAATGGCTTGATCTCTGATCATCAATTTGGTTTCAGACCAGGTCACTCTACTCTGGACATGCTGCTTCTGCTGTCTCAACAATGGATGGAGGTCCTCAATGCCAAACAGGAAATTAGAGCTGTCTCCCTTGACATATCACGTGCCTTCGACACGGTCTGGCACCCCGCTCTGCTCACCAAACTCTCCTCCTTTGGTATCCATGGAAATCTCCACGCATGGCTGGCGGACTTCCTCTCTAGTCGTCGTCAACGTGTGGCCCTGAATGGGTTTCTCTCATCTCCTCTTCCTGTTCAGGCTGGAGTTCCTCAAGGCAGTGTTCTGGGCCCCGTGCTTTTTCTGGTCTTCATCAATGATCTCTCTGACTCTCTTGAAAATCCTCTCTATCTCTTTGCTGATGACTCCACTCTCTGCCGCTCCATTCCTCTTCCCTCAGATCGGCAGTCTGCAGCCTCCTCACTCTCTGAAGACCTGGACAAAATCACAGACTGGTCAAACAAGTGGAACATGTCTTTCAATCCTGGCAAATCTCACACTCTTACTATGTCTCTCCGAAAAGATCGACTGGACAACCCTCCCATCTACTTTCTCAACAATCCTCTCCAAGAAGTTCTGTCGCTCAAGCTTTTGGGTCTCACTATCTGCCATGATCTTTCTTGGGAAAACCACATTTCCAAGCTGGCCTCCAAAGCCAGTCGCCGACTGGGCATCGTCCGTCGTGCGAAGTCCTTCCTCGGCACACCTGAGCTCCTCACCACATACAAGGCTTTCATCCGCAGCTCAATGGAATACTGTTCTCCCCTATGGGCCGGTGCTCCTGCCTCACACCTAGCTCGGCTTCACGCTGTTGAAACCAAAGCTTTCAGAATTATTGGAATCTCCCACGATGAAGCTATCTCTGAGGGCCTTTCACTCACTCACCGCAGGCAGGTAGGTGGTCTTTCTGTCTTCTACCGACTCCTCTCCAGCCTTGCACCCCCAGCTCTCTCTGTGCTCTGTCCCCCAAATATTCCTACAGGTCGCACAAGATCTGCCAGCAACCCTCTGATGGTTAAACTGCCGAAATCTCGGCTCTCTGCTCACCTTCACTCTTTCATTCCTCTTTTCTCCCGCCTCTGGAACAAACTCCCTCACTCCCTTCAATCCCACTCCTCCCTCCAGGTCTTTAAAACAGCTGTTCACCACCATCTCTTATCTTCCCCCATCCAAAACCTTGATCTTTTCTACCCCCGCTAATTCACCCCAGATCCACCTTGTTTGAAATTCCAACTTCTTTCCTGGAAGTCCTGGCAGTGTCCATATGTTTTATACCTCTCCCACCGCCCCCTTCCCATGCCCCCCCCCCCCCCAAAGCCCTCGCCCTCTCTCAGATCTCTCGATGTCTCCATGTCTCTCGGTCCCTGCTCTCAAATGTTGTGTTTGTGTCCTTCCCCCTCTCTCCCCATCTTGTCTACCGCTCCCGATGTTATATGTTTTATGTGTCGGTTTGTCTTTCTGTGTGATAATGTTCGCTCTTTCACGAGCCTCGATCTTGTATGCAAAAAAAAAAAGAAAGAAAAAAAAAAAAAGCTGTTCCACGGCAAGGCACTTTTGAGTAAGCCAAAACAAGCTGATGGCTGAAGACCCCTGCGAGGTGATAGCAGGCTGACCCATCTTGATATGGTTTTTTTTTTTAATGATGAGCACCCCTTTAATTATCCTCAAAAGGAGTGTTAAAATTTACCCAAATACCCAGTAGTCATTCACTGGAGTTCCTTTAGTATACGTGCGAGGTTTAGGGCCGCAAGGTTTCATGGTTTTGGAGTTTTGAAGGAGACACACACACTCACACACACATACATTCTCTTTTATTATTATAGATTACACACACATACTGCAGCCACAAAGGTGGAGTATATAATGAGGCTGTTTATATGGAGAAAAAAACAAGAAAATTCTCACCTGTTTATCTGGCCATTCAAGAAATGCATGCTGTTTCCCTCCCCTCCTCTTAATTGGGGGAAGAAATTACCACTTGGCCCAACACATTTGTGTTGGCAAACATTCTATGATTCATGTAAAAATATTCTTCTATCACCTTTTAATAGTGAGGCAGCTATGAATTTTCAAAATATGGGGACAAACTGGATAGAAATACCAAATTATTTTTCCTGTTCTTCATTTGGTACTTTGCTTTGACCTTTTGCAAGGATCCATCCAATCATTCTATTCTGGGGCGTTTACGATTCGCCTCACGAGATTTCATTTATTCTGCGCTTGAAATAAAACCAGGAAAATCCAGTTTATTCCACACAAATTAAAAAACAGTGGCAAAAAGTACAATGGGCATAATATATACTTAAATATAGGATACATTTATTCTTACTAATCATATAGCTACTGTACTCGTGTATTGAGAAATAAACATTGGACTATTGTGAATGTCTCATCCGTATCTGTTTGCATGTCCATCATAAACAAAATAAAAATGTAAATACTTTCAGCATAAAGGTTATCCTATTGTGCGCAAGTCAGGAACTCTTTCTCATCATATTCTGTTTCTCCCCCCTCTCTCTCTCTGTTTCCCTGTCATATGAATCTAAAAATGCATTGCAGGAAGGCAACCTGTATCCAATCCGACAGCATGTAACAAATGGTGTATAAGGAATCAAACTGAGGCAGTATGTCTTGTTTGCACAACAGCACATCATTGATGTCATTGATTCCATCAAATTGGATTGACCAATCAATACAGAAATGAACCAAATGGGCGAAAAAGCTTCAACCAAAATGAATTAGCCAATCCTGAGAGATGTCTCTCTGTGAGTTACCAAGGACGACAACCTCCAAGGCTGTGACCAAGATTGGGCAATGTCATTTACATCATGTGGGATGGAGGGAATACAATTTTGACGAAGATAAGATGATGAGCACCCTGTTAATTATCTTCAAAAAGAGTTTTTACGTTTACCCAAATATCCAGTTTTCATTCATGCACCCCCTTGGAGTTCCCTTAGTATGCGTGTGAGGTTTCGGGCCACTAGGTTTCATGGTTTTGGAGTTACGGAGGAGACACACACACACACACATTGCCATTTATTGTAGATTACACACATACACACACACACCAGCAGCAAAGGCGGAGTTTATAATGAGGCTGTGCATATGGAAACAAACAAGAAAATTCCCCACCTGTTTATCTGGCCATTCAAGAAATGCAAGCTGTTTCCCTCCCCTCCTCTTAATTGGTGGCAGAAATTACATTTGTGTTGGCAAACATTATATGACACGTCGAAGGCTGTGACCAAGATTGGGCAAATTTTTCATCATGTGGGATGGAGGGAACATAATTTTGCCACACTTGTTAAGGCCCAATGGCTTTTTTTGTACATGTGTCTTGCATCCTCATGAGCACCTTGAATAATTTGAGGTAAATGAGACCATAAAGCGTGTGCACATAACTCATAATGGTGATGTGGCCATGCGGTATAAATGCACGCCAGGTGCCATTATCCACGCAGCCACATCCTGCCGCATCCATTCTAGGAATAAACGTCACCGAGCAGGAAGGAAAGTTGGTTGTTCCTTCCACACTTCCTTTTTTTCTAATGCTTTTAAAAACATGAAACACTAATAAGCTGTTACCTTTTTTTCTCAAAATATTCAGGACATTTAGATACACCAACCTTCTACTGTCTGTATCAGTATCGCTCCATGTAATTGCAGGTGGTCACCTCTTCCATTAGGACCTTGCAGAGATGATTACCTACATGTGATGCAAGTACTGATCTACTCCAGGGCACAATGAAGTCAAAAAAAAAAATTAGCGAAAACCTATATCAGTCCTGATGTGAAATTGTCATCTGAGATTATTGTTGGGGTGAAATACTAATCAAACGATTTATTAGTTGGCTGCCCCCAAGGTTTCCCTTATGAAAGGTGGAGCATGAGTAGGTTTTGATGGTAAGGTGACCGGCTCCTCATCTTAATATTTCAGTCGCTGCTTACTCGTCCGAAAAGAGCAGGTAAAAGGATTGGAATTCTTTTCCATGTGAGAAAGTGTGAGCTCACACTGGGCCACTTCTCCTGGAAGATCTGTTGTTTTTGGTTGAATATTGGGCTTAAGGCACCTCACCAAAGTCATCTATTCACAGAAAATAGAAAGAACGTTAGTTCCGATTTCGACCAGAACCCAATGACCCTGCTATAGAATGTGTATGTACAGTCACGTGAAAAAGTAAGTAGACCCCATGTAAAGTTTTGACTTTTTCAACATATTTCAACATACAGCTATTTGATCTTCATTTCAACAATATTGATCGATAAAGGTGATATAACATAACAAATATCATGAAACATTTACATTTTGTAGTCCATTGTATAATTTAAATAAACATAAATGCAAATTTCGCATGTGGAAAAAGTGAGTACACCCTTGGCTCTAATAGGTGGTATTGCCCCCTTTGGCAGAAACAACCTCAAGGAGGTGTTTCTTATAACTGTCTACCAGTCTCTGACATCGACTGGGAGAAATTTTTGCCCACTCCTCCATGCAGAATTCTTTCAGCTGTGCGATGTTTGAGGGGTTTCTTGCATGCACAGCTCGTTTCAAATCCCCCCACAACATCTCGATGGGATTTAGATCCGGGCTTTGACTTGGCCATTCCAGAACCCTCCATTTCTTTCTTTTCAGCCATTCCTTGGTGGATTTACTGGTATGTTTGGGGTCATTGTCATGTTGCAAGGTCCACCTTCGGTTGAGCTTCAACTTTCCGACAGATGGCCTCACATTATCCTCAAGCACCCTCTGGTAAAATGAAGAATTCATAGTGGATTCTATGATGGTGAGGTGCCCAGGCCCTGATGCAGCAAAGCTGCCCCAGACCATAATATTTCCACCACCATGCTTTACAGTTGGTATCAGGTTCTTGTGGTCAAATGCTGTCTTTGGTTTTCACCAAACATGTCTTCTGGTATGGTGGCCAAATAGCTCTACCTTTGACTCATCTGTCCAGAGCACATTGTTCCAGAAGTGCTGGTCTTTGCCTAGGTGTTCATTGGCAAACTTTAGGCTTGCCCTGATGTTCTTTCTGGACAGCAAAGGTTTCCTCCTGGCACACCTCCCATGGAGATCAAATTTGTGCAGCCTCTTTCGAATGGTAGACGTGCACATTGACATCAACAGTGGCAAGAGCTACCTGTGGGTCCCGTGATGACATTCTGGGGTTCTTAGAGACTTCTTTCAGCATCTTGTGGTCTGCTCTCGAGCTGAACTTGCTGGGGCGGCCTGGCCTGAACAAGTTGGCAGTTGTTTGGAATCTTCTCCACTTGTAGATGATCTTCCGGACAGTCGAATGATTGATTTCAAATTGTTTGGAGATCTTTTTAATCCCTTCCCAGACTCGTAGGCATCAAAACCTTCTTTCTGAAGGCCTCAGAGAGCTCTTTTGATCTAGACATAGTGATGCCGCACACTTCAACAACACAGAGCAAATCAAACTAAATGTCTGAGGTTTAAATAAGACAGGTTCCTCCAAGATCCTCTCTAACGATGTTCTATTCATTTGCACCTGAGCTGGTGCAACTGATTCAAATTTTAGGTATTTGAAGTAGTGATAAATGTAGGGGTGTTCTTACTTTTTCTACATGCGAAATTTGCATTTATGTTTATTTAAATTATACAATGGACTAGAAAATGTAAATGTTTCATGATATTTGTTATGTTATATCACCTTTATCTGTCAATATTGTTGAAATGAAGATCAAATAGCTGTATGTTGAAATATGTTGAAAAAGGTCAAAACTTTACATGCGGGGTACTTACTTTTTCACGTGACTATATGTATGTATCTTTGGACTGCAAGTGGCATTCCTGGGGCTGCAGTCATTACGCCATCGTCATGGCATTTGTATAGGTTCGGAGAACTTCATTAATCATCTCCATAGAACTACTGATCACTAAAGATAATCGTGATGGCTCCTGGTTGTGATTTAGTGGGCCAGAAGACAATGCATCCATGTGGCAGATGGCACCTGTTGATCCCAGATAGCGCAGCAATAGCTGTAATGGGACTCGATCGGATGTCGTCACCAATCACAGTTATAGTCTAGTAGGAAGACTAGGTCCCCCTGCACCCCCCGGAGATATACTTCTAATCAGTGTTTCTAGATTGGAAAAAATGTGTAGAAAATGACTAGCTATGGCCCCAAGCTGAAAAAATGTCCCACATACCATTTTTATGCAAATTACTGCTGCAAATTTTATGCAAAATTATGCAAATTTTATGCAAATTTTTGATGAGGAGTAGAGTTGAGGGGTCTTTGAGGGCTTCATCGAGGTGCTCTCGGTTGCAAGACTGGGTCATTCTGAGAAGCACAGCAGGGTCAGAGATCATGATGTTCTCCTCCTCAGTGAATCTCTCCATCAACAGCCTCTCCATTGCCTCACACACTGTTTTGAGGCAAAAGAGGGACTTTGCGTAGGCCTTTCCACTGAGAACACCTTTGAGAGATCCACTTGTTACTAGTTGTGCCTCAAAGAGAATCTCTGCATATCCAGAACCACGCATCTTGTGTCCAGTGAGCATCCCGATGTAGTTCATGGATGTGTGGAAGGGTCCAATCGTTACTACATGACTAGCAAATTCATTTGGCCAGCGCCAGATGATGGGAAGGGCTTTCATGCAGACACCCAGATCAAATGTATTCAGGACCCATCTCTGACCCACCTCAGCAGTTGCTGCCTCGGAACGCTTCAGTAGCTCACGAACAACTGCGTTGTCTGTGATCGGTTGGTGGATAGGCGTGCAGTAGTCGACTGTTGATTTGCTGGGTGGGGGAGAACCAGTTGCAGAGGTGAAACCCCCTAGCCCAGGCACAGGCTGCAGGCCATTGCCATGCCATGCAGGCACCAGGCACAGACCGATCACAGACAACGCAGTTGTTCGTGAGCTACTGAAGCGTTCCGAGGCAGCAACTGCTGAGGTGGGTCAGAGATGGGTCCTGAATACATTTGATCTGGGTGTCTGCATGAAAGCCCTTCCCATCATCTGGCGCTGGCCAAATGAATTTGCTAGTCATGTAGTAACGATTGGACCCTTCCACACATCCATGAACTACATCGGGATGCTCACTGGACACAAGATGCGTGGTTCTGGATATGCAGAGATTCTCTTTGAGGCACAACTAGTAACAAGTGGATCTCTCAAAGGTGTTCTCAGTGGAAAGGCCTACGCAAAGTCCCTCTTTTGCCTCAAAACAGTGTGTGAGGCAATGGAGAGGCTGTTGATGGAGAGATTCACTGAGGAGGAGAACATCATGATCTCTGACCCTGCTGTGCTTCTCAGAATGACCCAGTCTTGCAACCGAGAGCACCTCGATGAAGCCCTCAAAGACCCCTCAACTCTACTCCTCATCAAAAATTTGCATAAAATTTGCATAATTTTGCATAAAATTTGCAGCAGTAATTTGCATAAAAATGGTATGTGGGACATTTTTTCAGCTTGGGGCCATAGCTAGTCATTTTCTACACATTTTTTCCAATCTAGAAACACTGATTAGAAGTATATCTCCGAGGGGTGCAGGGGGACCTAGTCTTCCTACTAGACTATTAGGGGTGTATATATATATATACAGTCATGTGAAAAAGTAAATACACCCCATGTAAAGTTTTGACTTTTTCAACATATTTCAACATACAGCTATTTGATCTTCATTTCAACAATATTGATAGATGAAGGTTATATAATACAACAAATATCATGAAATATTTACATTTTGTAGTCCATTGTATAATTAAATAAACATAAATGCAAATTTCGCATGTGGAAAAAGTAAGTACACCCCGACATTTATCCCTACTTCAAATACCTAAAATTAGAATCAGGTGCACCAGCTCAGGTGCAAATGATTAGAACATCGTTGGAGAGGATCTTGGAGGAACCTGTCTTATTTAAACCTCAGACATTTAGTTTGGTTTGCTCTTTGTTGTTGGAGTGTGCGGCGTCACCATGCCAAGATCAAAAGAGCTCTTTGAGGCCTTCAGAAAGAAGGTTATAGATGCCTACGAGTCTGGGAAGGGATTTTAAAAGATCTCCAAACAATTTGAAATCAATCATTCGACTGTCCGGAAGATCATCTACAAGTGGAGAAGATTCCAAACAACTGCCAACTTGTTCAGGCCAGGCCGCCCCAGCAAGTTCAGCCCGAGAGCAGACCGCAAGATGCTGAAAGAAGTCTCTGAGAACCCCAGAATGTCATCACGGTACCTACAGGTAGCTCTTGCCACTGTTGATGTCAAAGTGCACGAGTCTACCATTAGAAAGAGGTTGCACAAATTTGATCTACATGGGAGGTGTGCCAGGAGGAAACCTTTGCTGTCCAGAAAGAACAGGGCAAGACTAAAGTTTGCCAATGAACACCTCGGCAAAGACCAGCACTTCTGGAACAATGTGCTCTGGACAGATGAGTCAAAAGTAGCGCTATTTGACCACAGTACCAGAAGACGTGTTTGATGAAAACCAAAGACAACATTTGACCACAATAACCTGATGCCAACTGTAAAGCATGGTGGTGGAAATATTATGGTTTGGGGCAGCTTTGCTGCATCAGGGCCTGGGCAGTTCAGCATCATAGAATCCACTATGAATTCTTCATTGTACCAGAGGGTGCTTGAGGATAATGTGAGGCCATCTGTTGGAAAGTTGAAGCTCAACCGAAGGTCGACCTTGCAACATGACAATGACCCTAAACATACCAGTAAATCCACCAACGAATGGCTGAAAAGAAAGAAATGGAGGGTTCTGGAATGGTCAAGTCAAAGCCTGGATCTAAATCCCATCGAGATGTTGTGGGGGGATTTGAAACGAGCTGTGCATGCAAGAAACCCCTCAAACATCGCACAGCTGAAAGAATTCTGCATGGAGGAGTGGGCAAAAATTTCTCACAGTCGATGTCAGACACTGGTAGACAGTTATAAAAACGCCTACTTGAGGTTGTTTCTGCCAAAGGGGGCAATAACACCTATTAGAGCCAAGGGTGTTCTTACTTTTTCCACATGTGAAATTTGCATTTATGTTTATTTAAATTATACAATGGGCTACAAAATGTAAATGTTTCATGATATTTGTTATATTATATCACCTTTATCTATCAATATTGTTGAAATGAAGATCAAATAGCTGTATGTTGAAATATGTTGAAAAAGTCAAAACTTTACATGGGGTGTACTTACTTTTTCACGTGACTGTATGTATATATATATATATATATATATATATATATATATATATATATATATATATATATATATATATATATATATATAATGTATATATATATGTATTCAGACCCCTTCACTTTTTTCACATTTTGTATGTTGCAGCCTTATGCTGAAATCATTTAAATTCATTTTTTCCCTCATCAATCTACACTCAATACCCCATAATGACAAAGAGAAAACAGGATTTTAGAAAGTTTTGCAAATTTATTAAAAAGAAAAAACTGAAATATCACATTGACATAAGTATTCAGACCCTTTGCTATGACACTTGAAATTTAGCTCAGGTGCCTCCCATTTCTCTTGATCATCTTTGAGATGTTTCAACACCTCGATTGGAGTCCACCTGTGGTAAATTCAATTGATTGGACATGATTTGGAAAGGCACACACCTGTCTATATAAGGTCTCACAGCTGACAATACATATCAGAGCAAAAATCAAGTCATGAGGTCGAAGGAACTGCCTGCAGAGCTCAGAGATAGGATTGTGTCGAGGCACAGATCTGGGGAAGCCGACAAAAAAAATTCTGCTGCATTGAAGGTTCCCAAGAGCACAGTGGCCTCCATAATTCTTAAATGGAAGAAGTTTGGAACAACCAGGACTCTTCCGAGAGCTGGCCGCTCGGCCAAACTGAGCAATCGGGGGAGAAGGGCCTTGGTAAGAGAGGTGACCAAGAACCCGATGGTCACTCTGGCTGAGCTCCAGAGATCCTGTGTGGAGATGGGAGAAACTTCCAGAAGGACAACCATCACTGCAACACTCCACCGATCTGGGCTTTATGGCAAAGTGGCCAGACGGAAGCCTCTCCTCAATGAAAGACACATGAAAGCCCGCTTGGAGTTTGCAAAAAAGCACCTAAAGGACTCTCAGACTGTGAGAAACAAGATTCTGTGGTCGGATGAAACCAAGATTGAACTGTTTAGCCTCACTTCTAAGCGTCATGTCTGGAGGAAACCAGGCACCGCTCATCACCTGCCCAATACCATCCCAACGGTGAAGCATAGTGGTGGCAGCATCATGCTGTGGGGGTGTTTTTCAGCAGGAGGGACTGGGGGACTGGTCAGGGTTGAGGGAACAATGAACGGAGCAAAGTACAGAGATATTCTTAATGAAAATCTGAAAAAGAGCGCTCAGGACCTCAGACTGGGCCAAAGGTTCACCTTCCAACAGGACAATGACCCTAAGCACACAGCCAAGACAACACAGGAGTGGCTTCGGGAAAACTCTGTGAAGTTCCTTAAGTGGCCCAGCCAGAGCCCTGACTTGAACCCAATCGAACATCTCTGGACATACCTGAAAATGGCTGTCCACCAATGGTCCCCATCCAACCTGACAGACCTTGAGAGGATCTGCAGAGAAGAATGGCAGAAAATCCCCAAATCCAGATGTGCAAAGCTTGTCGTGTCATACCCAAGAAGACTCGAGGCTGTAATCGCTGCCAAAGGTGCTTCAACGAAGTACTGAGTCAAGGGTCTGAATACTTACAGTATGTCAATGTGATATTTCAGTTTTTTCTTTTTAATAAATTTGCAAAACTTTCTAAAATCCTGTTTTCTCTTTGTCATTATGGGGTATTGAGTGTTGATTGATGAGGGAAAAAAATGAATTTAAACGATTTCAGCATAAGGCTGCAACATAACAAAATGTGAAAAAAGTGAAGGGGTCTGAATACTTTCTGAATGCACTGTATGTATATGTATATATATACGTATATATATATATATATATATATATATATATATATATATATATATATATATATATATATATATATATATATATATATATATATAATGTTGCGAATATGGAATTTGGCCTCCATATCCGCTTGTAAATATTCCCCTATTTTCCCCAATACTCCCCAACTATCCCCAATCCCCCATTCCCTAGTCCCATTGTCTGTAAACAACAATCAGTAGAGCCGACCTTCCCCTTATTCCCCCATTAAATGTCGTGCCCAGGTCCACCGCACCACACGTAGACAACTTTCGGACATCTTGCTAGTTATTCTTAGTCTATGTCAGTTAAGGCCTCGTTTCCATTAATTATGACTCTTCGTTGCACCAGAATGTGATTATATGGCACCAGTAGTGAGTTTAGGACCTTTCCCATACCTCCTCCCATCTTCTTCCCCGTCTACAACAACAGAGGGGCACGGCGCTGCGCGGGGGGGAGTGTGCGTCCTCCCACCGGCTCGGTTAGCCGCCATCGACAATGCGCTCCAGACAACGCGCTCCAGACCATGCGCTCCACGGGGTTACCACAAAGGGGCTCCTTGTCAGCTCCTCGTCAAGGGCGGAGCCGGTAACCCCCCCGCACGCACCCAATGAGAAGCAACGTGCCGATTCCACGAGGCGGAGCTAACGAGCCGAGGGCGTGTCACTCCCCGCCGGATATACGCAGCCCCGCGCCGGATGTGACAAGAGATGCGCCCCCAGCTTGAGACGACAAGACGCCACCTCGAGCGCTGTGAAACCTCCTGCATCTACTGGACCGTACAGTACCCTGTCCTTGAGCCAAGAGTGCACCTTGAGCCATCGATCCTGCCTTTCCTAGCCATCAATCCCCGTGTGAGTCAGCTTTGTCCCGTTTATCTGTCGTCTGTTGGGAATAATATAAGATTGTGTCTAAGTGCTTGTCTTTCTATGTTGTACCTCTCGTCCCTGTAATCTGACCTTCCGTAACGAATATAATCTCCTCCGGAGGTCTTGAGAACCGTATCCCTGGTGTCGTCATTTTAATCCCAGCCGTGTGTCTGTTCCGTCATTGACCTAGCATCGCGCGACTAGTCAACGTTCGGGTATAATATCGAGTATAATCTTGTGCAGACGTGGTCATCCCAAAACCGCTCGGTGAATAACATCCAAGCCACGTCTGTAACAATTGGTGTCGAGGAGTGGAATTCGAACCCGGGACTAAATTTATTAGGCCCAAATTTGTAACAAGTAGAATCGATTCGGAGCGCGTTTCCCGCGCGAAATTATAACGGCGAAATTTGAATTTGTTTTACGAAAATAAAAAAAAAACCGAATTTTGAAAGTCGCGCTATGGCGGGTCAAGACAGCTGGGGTCCGGTAAAGGAGAGTGAGGTAGGGTCGATCCAGGACCAAATTGAGGGACAAGAGGAGAGCGAAGCAGTGAGGGCGGCAGGTTCGCAAAATAGCGCCGTCACGCACGAAGTAGCGGGCGCGCAAAATGGCGCGCTCGCTCACGTGGTTGAAGGGTCCCAAAATAGCGGCGCCGCGGAGGGCGAGCCTGCGGTGGCGGCTGGGGACGCTGGGCAAACCGGGTTTGACCTCAGATTATTCTTGACCCAACTGAATGCAAAAATGGATAGGATGGAGGGCCAAATGGGGGTAATGAGGGACGAAGCGAGGAGAACCGGTGAGGGATTAGACAAGAAATTAGAGGGGTTAGACAATGGGATAGAAGGGGTGAAACATGGGTTAATGGGGGTAGAAAACAGAATGGCCGCTCAAGAGAATCAAATGGAAGGGATGCAAAAAGGGTTAGAGGGGTTAGAAAACACCATGGAAGGCAAATTGAGGGACATGAGGGACCAAGCGGAAAGGGAAGTTAACCAAATGGGGCAGCAGATAGAGGGGGTCAGAATGGGGGTAGAAACCAAACTGGATGCTCACAGGGAGGAAATGGAGCAGATGAGGGTGGCATCTGGGCAGGAGATGCAAGTGATGGGAGAGGAGATCAGAAGAGGAGTGAGTGAGGAGGTCGGAGGAGTGCGCGAGGTGGTGAGGCACTGTAAGGAGCGCATGGAGAAAGAGGTGAGAAAGGGGACTGTAAAATTGCAAGGTGGTATAGAGGAGTTGACGCTGGGAGTAGAACAACTGACAGTGGGACAAAAGGAGTTGGGGGACCAGGTAAAGAAGAACACAGCGGTAATAGAGGGTTTAAAATCGACACAGAAGGAGATGAAAAAGGACGTAGGGGTAATTAAAAAAGAGTGTCAGACGGTACATGAGGACCTGACGAGGAAGATGGACAAGGTGGTAGAGGTGATGGAGGTTAAAGAGCGGGAGGTGCGGGAGCACATAGAAAAAAATTAAGTGGAGTTAGAGGAAGAACTTAAAGGGGCGCACGAAGAGATGAAGGAGATGAAGCAAAAATTAGAGGAAGTGGAAGAAGGGATGAGCGAAATTAGGAAGCGACGGAGAGGGGATAAGAAAGAAATAAAAGAGGAGATAAAAGAATTGGTCCAAAGTCTGTGTTTGGATCGTGATGATGTGCTCATTAACCGGATGAGGGATTCGCAGGTGATGGAGGAGAAGCGAAGAGGAAGAGGACCTGGTGTAAGTGGTGACCAATATGGTCGTGCGTATGATGCGCCAGGGGATTTAAGAAGCTTGGGGGTCGAGATAGACCCGGGTGTTCGTGAGAGGCCACTGGTGAAGTGTGCGACAGGTCTGGTGTGCGAAAAAGGAGGTGTGCGAGAAAGTCCGACTCTGGGGTGTGTGAGGAAAAAGTGCACGCCAAGGAGTGAGGGTGCTGGCGAGAGTGAGTCGGTCGTAGCGCGTGTGCGAGGGAGCACATGGAAGCGTGCTGTGGTGAGTGTTACAGAGGGTGTGACGGGAGAGTGTGCGCGAGGAAGGTGTGTGACGGACAGGTGCATGGGGAAAGAGTGCGCTGTCAAAGGCAAGGAAGAATGCACACCTGTGGTGAGTGTTACAGAGGGTGTGACGGGAGAGTGTGCGCAAGAGTGTGCGCGAGAAAGTTGTGTGACGGACAGGTGCATGAGGAAAGAGTGCGCTGTCAGAAGTAAGGAAGAGTGTCCACCTGTGGTGAGTGTTACAGAGGGTGTGACGGGAGAGTGTGCGCGAGGAAGGTGTGTGACGGACAGGTGCATGGGGAAAGAGTGCGCTGTCAAAGGCAAGGAAGAATGCACACCTGTGGTGAGTGTTACAGAGGGTGTGACGGGAGAGTGTGCGCAAGAGTGTGCGCGAGAAAGGTGTGTGACGGACAGGTGCATGAGGAAAGAGTGCGCTGTCAGAAGTAAGGAAGAGTGTCCACCTGTGGTGAGTGTTACAGAGGGTGTAACGGGAGAGTGTGCGCGAGAAAGGTGTGTGACGGACAGGTGCACGAGGAAAGAGTGCGCTGTCAAGAGTAAGGGTGAGAGTAGTGAGAGTGACATGGAGCGTGAGTTAGTTGTGACAGGTGAGAGAGGATGTACACCTGGGATGGAAGGATGCACACCTGGAATGGTAGAGCGTGAGTGGGAATGCACGCTGGAGTTGGTGGTGAGGCACGTGGTTGGGTGTGCGAATGAGGGCACACCTGTGATTGTCACAGAGGAGGTGACCGAGGAGGGGGTGCGAAGCGGTGTATTGGTGAGGTGTGCGAGCAACGAATGTGTGCCAAAGTGTTCGGTGGTCAGGTGTGTGACCAAGGCTGTGAGTGGAATGGGTGTACCTGGGTGTGTAAGGAAAGGTACGAGGAGCATGGGCACGGCTGGATGTGTGAGCAAGGAACGGGCTGCGGGGTGTAAGCGTCCAGGGGAAGCATCGACGTTAGACGGGGTAGAGTGTAGAACGACTTATAGCCGAATCGGGCCCTCGGTGCGTGCTGGGCCTCGCTTTGAACGGCCGCGTCCGTGCTCCACCAGGCGGAGCGGGCGGCAGGATAGGAAGGGTCGTTATGGCGACCACGTTTTGTTGAGACGTGCCGGCAGGTCGAGATCGGGACATTGGATGGCTCCACGCCGAGGTGGTGCGTGGGATCTCGGCCCGGGTAAGCCCCCGTCCCTGCCCCGAATGCCGGACGCATCCAGCCGCTGGCACAAAACAACCAGCATCCATTGCTTGGCTTTACGAAGCCGGGCTTTGGACAGGGATTGGCGCACCGAGAGGTATTAGTGAGTCGACTGGGTGATGAGGTTAGTGTTTTGGACCCAAAATTAGAGAAAAACAAAATTTGATGATTGGCAAAGGATTGGCAGTGGTGATTGGCAGATGATGGGCAGTGATTGGCAAATTTTTGATTTGTTGAAATTTGATGTGCAAAATTGGTAGTGAGAGACCCCCGATGTGGTGGGATGGCATCCCTGCCACCCTGCCCAAGTGGGGCAAAGGAGCAATAGCTTATGGGGTGTATGGCAGTGAAAACTAGCCCGGGTGGGTTAGGTTATATTGTAGGGATCTAGCGAAGATGACAGTAGGTGACGTTAAGGTTAGTTAGTGACTGATACCTGTAGTGGGGACGCAGGTAGTTTAGTATGGATTATAATGACGAGGGAGCGCAATAGTTTAAAGGGACGACTGGGAAGCGCAAGTTTCAGAAGGGAGTAGTTAGCTGAGATGATGCCGTGTGTGTGAAGATTGAACAGGTGAGAATTGAACAGGTGTGATTGCACAGGTGTGCAACTGGACAGGGGTGTGGAGCAGTGGATGAGTAGTGAGTGTTGTGGATCAGCGCGAATGCGCTTGGGGAGAGAAGGGTGCAGGTGGCACCAGGTGTGAGAGCACAGGTGTGCAAGTACAGGTGTGTGGAGAGAGTTGGAGTAAGTGGTACGGAGTGGTGTGCATGGTGCGAAGGTGTGAATGGGGGAAGAGTGGACCCCCATCACGGATACCCGGGGCGGGTAGTGTAAGTGTTAGGTAGAGGGTACAGGTAAATTGTGGTTGGATATTGGCATTTGTGGTGCGGTTGCAGAATGGTGTTGTGGATGGGTGCATTAGTGTTGTGGAAATGGCTGGGCGTGTAGCCTGTTAGTGTGTGTAGTTGGTTGGGCACTCCACCACTGTGAGGATGTCGGCCAGGTGAGGCCGCAGGTGGGCTCTGGGAGCCGGTAGAGTTGTGGATGGGGCCCGAGGATCCGGAGGATGGACCCGGGTAGCCCAGTGCCAGAGAGGGCACCGAGTGGGGAGAGTGCCAGAGGGCCTTCCCCAGGTAGTTAGGTTAGGGTAAGGAGCAGGTAAGCTCGGAGGCAACTGCAGTGGTGGAGGTGTGCAGGTGGGTGGACCCACTGGGAGAGGTACACGCCACAGCCCAGAAATTGTGCGAGGGCACCGGGAGATGAATCGGGGGAGTGAGACCCCAAATTGAAGAGCACCACAGTCTGGCCAATGGGAATTGGTTTTTAGAACCCATAATGTAAGAGGGCCAATGGTTTGGCCGGAGAAAGACCCCGGGTAGTGTAAAGTTGTTAAAGTCACTTAGGAAATAGTTAGGATTGATGAACCTGTCGCACCATACGCAGCCACTTACCTGTGGTGATGATGATGACTCCACACCTGTGTTTTCTTTGTTCTGTGTGCAGGAAATGAGAATTGCTGTGAGGATTTGTGAGACGCATCACGACGTGGATGAGACATTGGGGTGATTCCATCTCTCCCTCCTTAGGAGGGACTGATGATGAATTGGTAATGGCAAATTTTGATGTTTAGTTGAAAATGGCAAATTTTGATGAGAGTTGAAAATGGCAAATTTGATTGGTTAGGAGGGAGAGAAGACGAATTTGGTTTATGGGAGGAACGGGGAAGACAGTAGGGATGTTTGTTGATTTGTAAAGTAGATGTTTATGGGTAGTGTTGTGTTTTGTGGATGCAGTAAGGGGTAAGGGAGGGGCCATGTAGGTTACCTGGTGGGGGGGGGGGCGTACGATAGGAACGTACCTGTCTCACCTGGTTCCCATGTGCCCCCAGTGTGCATCATCTTGTATTGCGTGCACTTTTGCGCCCTTACCACCTTACTCACTTGTCTTCTTCTTTTGTCTCCCACCTCCGAGGATCTGGCTTTGGGGTAGAGAGAGAGGAGAGAGCGGTGCTGGCTACGCAGTTGTGGGCCTGCACTTTCGCTGCTTGCTGCTTGGATCGATACACCATACGGACCGCAATGTTTGTGGCCACCCACAATGGACCGCAGTTCTTTTGCGGCCAAGCACCACCCGTGGAAGGACCTATGGGTCAACGTGGCACCTATGCCAAACAGGTGAACCACTTATAGTTGACACCACTGAAGGACAAAATACAGAAATGGACGCGGTTGGCGCCTTTCTTTATTTTTGAAAAGAAGTAAGAAGGCCAAGTGCACCACACGAAGGCAAGACCAGCGGCAGAACATCGGCCGGCTGCGACACCACACAATGATTTATAAACACTTTATTGGTGCACCGGATGGTGCTCACTGTGTGATGGGGTGGTGCTTGATGCTTGGAAGGGGTGCTCTGCACGTTATTAAAGGCCGTCGGCCACAGAGCACTCGTGGGTTGGTGTATCGATGCTGGCAAGCGTGCTCTCTCTATGCATAACATCTGCATGTGTTCCTCCTAAAACAGGTCCTGGATCGTAGTGTAAATATCAGTGTAGTCTTGTGTAAATAATGCTCCCTACCGGCTGTATGTTTAGTTTGAGGATTCTTTCCGGATTCGGTTATCCTGTGGGTGTGTTTCTGTGAGGAGAAGGGTGCAACGTCGCAGGGGGACATATTTACTCATTTGTGAATATCTGTAAAACTGTCGCACTCAGGGTAGAGTTAATAGTAGAGGGAACTACATTGCGTGCCACACTAAAGTAGGTAAAAATTTATCGGGTCGGGACGCCCCGAGGGTAGAGAAGGGTGCAATGTTGCGAATATGGAATTTGGCCTCCATATCCGCTTGTAAATATTCCCCTATTTTCCCCAATACTCCCCAACTATCCCCAATCCCCCATTCCCTAGTCCCATTGTCTGTAAACAACAATCAGTAGAGCCGACCTTCCCCTTATTCCCCCATTAAATGTCGTGCCCAGGTCCACCGCACCACACGTAGACAACTTTCGGACATCTTGCTAGTTATTCTTAGTCTATGTCAGTTAAGGCCTCGTTTCCATTAATTATGACTCTTCGTTGCACCAGAATGTGATTATATGGCACCAGTAGTGAGTTTAGGACCTTTCCCATACCTCCTCCCATCTTCTTCCCCGTCTACAACAACAGAGGGGCACGGCGCTGCGCGGGGGGGAGTGTGCGTCCTCCCACCGGCTCGGTTAGCCGCCATCGACAATGCGCTCCAGACAACGCGCTCCAGACCATGCGCTCCACGGGGTTACCACAAAGGGGCTCCTTGTCAGCTCCTCATCAAGGGCGGAGCCGGTAACCCCCCCGCACGCACCCAATGAGAAGCAACGTGCCGATTCCACGAGGCGGAGCTAACGAGCCGAGGGCGTGTCACTCCCCGCCGGATATACGCAGCCCCGCGCCGGATGTGACGAGAGATGCGCCCCCAGCTTGAGACGACAAGACGCCACCTCGAGCGCTGTGAAACCTCCTGCATCTACTGGACCGTACAGTACCCTGTCCTTGAGCCAAGAGTGCACCTTGAGCCATCGATCCTGCCTTTCCTAGCCATCAATCCCCGTGTGAGTCAGCTTTGTCCCGTTTATCTGTCGTCTGTTGGGAATAATATAAGATTGTGTCTAAGTGCTTGTCTTTCTATGTTGTACCTCTCGTCCCTGTAATCTGACCTTCCGTAACGAATATAATCTCCTCCGGAGGTCTTGAGAACCGTATCCCTGGTGTCGTCATTTTAATCCCAGCCGTGTGTCTGTTCCGTCATTGACCTAGCATCGCGCGACTAGTCAACGTTCGGGTATAATATCGAGTATAATCTTGTGCAGACGTGGTCATCCCAAAACCGCTCGGTGAATAACATCCAAGCCACGTCTGTAACAATATATATATATATATATATATATATTTATATATATTGTTACGGTTTTTAGAACCTTCACTTTATCAAATTTAGTATTAAAATCCCTAATAACCCCCCGTGTACATTTCCCCCTTAATTGGCTGTTAATTGAAATGAGTGCACCATAGCTAGTCCATGTACAAGCACGTAGGCCACCATAGAACCTCTCTATAGTTATTTCTTTATTATATGTGAGAATGCCTCAACTCTGTGTTTGCCTCTAAATCTTGTGTCCCAAACCCATCCCTCTCTGTACCCACCATACCCAGTCGTACCCTGCTGCTCCTGGACTCCGTGTCCTTTCCTCCTGACAAGGTGGAAAAGTTTCTGTCAACCCTCGACTCTGATTCTGCAACTGGACCCGACGGCATCAGCCCACGGGTCCAAAAATCCTGCTCTGCCGCTCTATCTCACCCTCTCTCTGTTCTCTTCACCCTCTCTTTTGCTCAAGGTCAACTGCCATCTGCTTGTAAATCAGCCAACATCACCGCTATGCACAAAAAAGTTGCAAAAACAGATCCTAGCAACTACAGACCAATCAGCCTTCTCCCAATTATCAGCAAAGTCATGGAATCCATCATTGCTTCGGATATGAAATCTTTCCTCTTCTCCAATTGCTTGATCTCTGATCATCAATTTGGTTTCAGACCAGTTCACTCTACTCTGGACATGCTGCTTCTGCTGTCTCAACAATGGATGGAGGTCCTCAATGCCAAACAGGAAATTAGAACTGTCTCCCTCGACATATCACGTGCCTTCGACACGGTCTGGCACCCCGCTCTGCTCACCAAACTCTCCTCCTTTGGTATCCATGGAAATCTCCACGCATGGCTGGCGGACTTCCTCTCGAGTCGTCGTCAACGTGTGGCCCTGAATGGGTTTCTCTCATCTCCTCTTCCTGTTCAGGCTGGAGTTCCCCAAGGCAGTGTTCTGGGCCCTGTGCTTTTTCTGGTCTTCATCAATGATCTCTCTGACTCTCTTGAAAATCCTCTCTATCTCTTTGCTGATGACTCCACTCTCTGCCGCTCCATTCCTCTTCCCTCAGATCGGCAGTCTGCAGCCTCCTCACTCTCTGAAGACTTGGACAAAATCACAGACTGGTCAAACAAGTGGAACATGTCTTTCAATCCTGACAAATCTCACACTCTTACTATGTCTCTCCGAAAAGATCGACTGGACAACCCTCCCATCTACTTTCTCAACAATCCTCTCCAAGAAGTTCTGTCGCTCAAGCTTTTGGGTCTCACTATCTGCCATGATCTTTCTTGGGAAAACCACATTTCCAAGCTGGCCTCCAAAGCCAGTCGCCGACTGGGCATCCTCCGTCGTGCGAAGTCCTTCCTCGGCACACCTGAGCTCCTCACCACATACAAGGCTTTCATCCGCAGCTCAATGGAATACTGTGCTCCCCTATGGGCCGGTGCTCCTGCCTCACACCTAGCTCGGCTTCACGCTGTTAAAACCAAAGCTTTCAGAATTATTGGAATCTCCCGCAATGAAGCTATCTCTGAGGGCCTTTCACTCACTCACCGCAGGCAGGTAGGTGGTCTTTCTGTCTTCTACCGACTCCTCTCCGGCCTTGCACCCCCAGCTCTCTCTGTGCTCTGTCCCCCAAATATTCCTACAGGTCGCACAAGATCTGCCAGCAACCCTCTGATGGTTAAACTGCCGAAATCTCGGCTCTCTGCTCACCTTCACTCTTTCATTCCTCTTTTCTCCCGCCTCTGGAACAAACTCCCTCACTCCCTTCAATCCCACTCCTCCCTCCAGGTCTTTAAAACAGCTGTTCACCACCATCTCTTATCTTCCCCCATCCAAAACCTTGATCTTTTCTACCCCCGCTAATTCACCCCAGATCCACCTTGTTTGAAATTCCAACTTCTTTCCTGGAAGTCCTGGCAGTGTCCATATGTTTTATACCTCTCCCACTGCCCCCTTCCCATGCCCCCCCACCCCAAAGCCCTCGCCCTCTCTCAGATCTCTCGATGTCTCCATGTCTCTCGGTCCCTGCTCTCAAATGTTGTGTTTGTGTCCTTCCCCCTCTCTCCCCATCTTGTCTACCGCTCCCGATGTTATATGTTTTATGTGTCGGTTTGTCTTTTTGTGTGATTAATGTTCGCTCTTTCACGAGCCTCGATCTTGTATACAAAAAAACAAACAAAAAAAAAGGTCTCAGGTAAGGCTGTGTCTCCAGTCGTTGACCTTGCACTGCACCAAATGAAATAAGATAGATCCCCTTTGGATGGCCCCAGAACCTCCATTGCCAACTGCATTACCAACTGCATTCAGACTCCATTACGCACGCGGTCAGCTCGGAGAAGAACGGCGTGGCCCACCCATCGTCATCAAGGGTGGAGCCCCGAACGACCAACCAGAGATCATGGGTATGGCTCAAGAGGCCGGGGTTATAAAACCCGTTGCATCAGCCCCCACCGCCAGATGATTGAGGGAGCCAGATGCGTGTCCAAGCTGAAATCAACCCTGCCGCGTGAAACCAGATATGTGTGCCTGCCGTGTGAAACCAGATACGCATGCCTGCCGCGTGAAACCAGATACGTGTGCCTGCCGCCGCCTTGCTCGCTGCCAAACCGGAGCGTGGACGTTCGAGCGGGACCTCGACGTCGCGCCACTGGCCCCGGACCTTCCTGCTCGCCATCTCCTTGAACCGTGTCCCTCTGCCAGCATTCCTACCATTGCCATTTCCTTCCATTCGTGTACGTGAGTTTGTTCTGTTCATGTTGTCCTGGGAATAAGTAAGCCTGTGTAGATAAGCTAAGAATTGCTCTGTGTCCTTCTGCTCCTTCCATATCCCTTTCTTCGTTCTTCTTTCTTCTTCGTTCTTCCTTTCTTCCTTTAGTCTTGTGTAAATAATAAAAAATATTTGTTCTTCCTACCTTTGCCTTCTTCTTCATGCTCGTCCGATCGTCCCTGTCTTTTACCCATTGAACACCTGTGGCACGATTTGGCCAATGCTCAGAATCAGGTTAGTCCATGTTAACGGCCTGCGTCGCGGCTCGCTTCGCTCGGCGTAATCCATTAACGCTGCGGCTCGGGTGGAAATTGTCTCCTCGCTTACGGCCGGCCTTAGTACGCAGGTATTTGGGACTTCATTGACTAATGACCCTGGCTACTGCCGACCGGGAGTCCATTACAAATAGTCCATTACAACGAGGATATACTTATTACCTTGGCGGGTGCGGGGCAGCGGTCCTAGAATATCCATAGCCACCCGCTCAAGGGGGGCCCCCACCTGATGTAATTGGAGGGGGGCCCTCATCCTCCGTGCTGGTCCCTTTTTGGCAGAACAGGCGTCGCATCTCCGACACCAGTCCTGTATGTCGCGCCCCATATTCACCCAATAGAACCTCCGGCGGACCCGAGATATTGTCTTTGTCCTGCCCAAATGGCCGCCGGAGCGGGTACCATGCACCTGTTGCAATATGACGTTCTTGAATTTGTCAGGGACTATCACCAGCCAGGAAGTTCTATCAGAGGGAACCTCCACCCACTTGCGATACAAGATGTTGCCTTTCAATTCCAGGGTCTGCCACTGAGCCCAATACGCCTTCGTTTGCGCCCCGAGGGGGGTGACCTCTTCCCCCTTTGGTCTTTGCCCCAATTTGACCCATTGGAACACCGGCCCCAGAACAGGATCCTCCTGCTGGGCCGTGCTCCAAGCCAACTCTCCAAATTCCTCGTCCGCGTTTAGTGGCAAAATTGGCCCTCTCACCCGGGTTGCCCGGACGACGAGAATCGGGGCGGAATCGCCCAATTGCTCCCTCTCCTCGTGTCTCGCACAAAATTTACAGTTTTCCCCCAGACAAGGACGCCGAGAGAGTGCGTCCGCATTACCATGGGCCTTCCCGGCCCTATGGGCCACATCAAAATCGTACTGCTGCAACTTTTCCAACCACCTTGCAATTTGGCCCTCCGGTTCCTTGAACCGAAGGAGCCATTGCAAGGAGGAATGGTCAGTTCTAACCAAAAATTTCCGCCCGTACAGGTACGGGTGGAAATGGTTCATGGCAGCCAGCATAGCCAATAACTCTTTGCGAGTGACACAATAATTTCGCTCGGGCCTACTTAAGGCCCGACTATAGTAACCAATCACTCTCTCCACGCCCTCCTGTGTCTGAGACAAAACTGCGCCCAATCCTTCCTGGCTCGCATCCGTGTCCAGGGTAAATGCCCCGTTGCTAGTGGGGTAAGCTAGAAGGGGTGCGGATGTTAGACACCCCTTCAATTTTTGGAAGGCCTCGTGGCACTCCCGTGTCCAATTAAATCGCGTCCCCTTCTCCGTAAGCCGGTGGAGGGGACGGGCCAACTCCGCAAATTTCGCCACAAAGCGCCGGTAGTAGGAGCAGAGTCCCAAAAATCCCCGCACCTCCTTGATGGTACGTGGTGCGGGCCACTCCTCTACCGCTTTAATTTTGTCTGGGTCCGTTTTTACCCCCTCGCGGCCGATCACGTGACCTAGATAGGCCACCTCTCTTGCAAACAAAGTGCACTTACTCGGGTTCAGCTTCAACCCTGCCTGTCTGAGGCACCCGAACACCTGGTCCAAATTAGCTACTGCCTGGGGGAACGTTTTGGCATGTACTAGGACGTCATCCAGGTACACCAGGCATGATTGCCATGGCATGCCGCCTAGTACATGTTCCATCAATCTTTCAAAGGTGGCGGGGGCGTTACACAAACCAAACGGCATCACAGTAAACTGATACAGTCCCTTACCTGTGGAAAATGCCGTTTTCTCCTTCCCTGTCCTATCCATCTCCACCTGCCAATACCCACTCTTGAGGTCCAAAGTTGAGAACCAATTTGAGCCCGCGGCATCGAGGGTGTCATCAATCCTTGGCAGGGGATATGAGTCCTTGAGTGTCACGTTGTTTAGCTGGCGATCGTCCACGCAGAACCACATGGTCCCATCCTTCTTTTTGACCAGCACAACAGGTGACATCCAAGGACTTCCCGAGGGCTCGATCACACCTGCGTCGAGCATTTTTTCAACCTGCTCGTCAGCTTCCGCCCTCTTGCTCCAAGGGAGCCGTCGGGCGGCCTGACGAATAGGCCGGGCCTCACCGGTGTGGATCTGATGTTTCACCAGGCCCGTACGTCCAATATCCTCGGTGGACAAGGAGAAGAGGTCCAAATGGGACCCAACCAGTTTGTGTAAGGCCTCCCTCTGGGTACCTCCCAACTCTACACTACTACGATTTACCATCTCGCAAATGGGATCGGGCCAATTCCTAGAACTTATTGAAGGCTCCCCCTGGGGCCGGCTCGGCTGGACGTTCTCGCCCCTCACTGACGCGACTTCTCTAACTGGGGTGCAGCCAGCTACCTTCGTGCCCCTCACTATAGTGCGTGGTTCTGTGCTAATATTAATTACTCGGACGGCCACCACCGGCCCGTCCGTTTTTACAAGGGTACGGCCCACGATTAAACCAGGTATGGATAGCGCTGCCACCGGTTCGACCAGGCCGCAGGATTCCTGCCATGTCGGGCGAGCTGACCATCGGGCCGGCACTATGGCCTCGGCCCCCGGAGGGATGGTCACGGCCTCAGGAGCCTCCAGCTCCACCCTCTCGGCCGTGCTCACCCCCTCCAATGGTAGCTCTTCCACTCCCCATCGCAGGATCCCCCGACTCAAGTCGATTTTACAACCGCTGGCAGTCAACAAATCCAACCCTATTAAGCATGGGTCGCACACCTCCGCCACCCAAACCTCTATCTCTTGCTTCACCGATCCCAACTTGAGGGTCACAAAACCACGCCCTATGATCGGAGCCGTTGCCCCGGTAGCCAACTGCAAACTATGATTTTCCAGACGCTGGATTTTACCCCAGCCGTCTGCACTCGAATTAAGGACCACGGGGCTGATGATCGTGGCGCTGGCTCCCGTGTCCACCACGGCGTCTACCCCCACGGCGGCAATTTTGCACCGAATTGTCAAACTACCCGTCCCAATTCGGCCACAATGAATGACCTGTCGCGTCAACGAGGGCTGCTCCCCATCCCCTACTGCCGAACACCGCCCTGCATGCCCGGCACGTTCTAGTTTCCCGGGCCCTGGCGGGGGGGTGTCTGAGGTCGGCTAGGCCGATCTATACGGGGCGGAGTTGAGGGCATCGGTTGGCGGGAAACGTCCCGGCGCGGAGCTCGACACTCCCATGCACGGTGACCCATCCGAGCACAATTATAGCACCTCACCTGGTAAGGTGCTTGCCTCCGGTATTCCAAATTCCCCCCCCTGTATGTCCGAATTGGGGTACTCTGTCGGGGACTACCGGGTGCCACCGCTGGGGCCGCCTGCCATGGTCCAGGTCCCGCCAGGCGCCGATCCACTAACCTCCGGACCATGCTCTCCAGGTCAGGGCCCCCGTCGGGGGCGGGCCCCCTTGGGGGGCCGCCCCCCATCACGGGCCCCATCTGACGCACCGCCACTGCGTGGCGCTCGCCTCCCCGAGCCAGGGGCCTCGCTGCTTCCCAACGGGCTGCAGCGTCGGCCGCCTGACTCATGGTCTGCGGGCGCCACATGGCGAGCTGTTGCCGGAGCTCCAGATCCGGAAGGGCCTGAATAAAGTGATCCAGAGCCAGGCTTTCCTGTACTGGGAACTCGCTGCCATGTCCGCGTGTGCAATCCCGACCGCGCGGCGAATATCGTGAGCAAGTTCCCCGATGGTCTCCTGGGGCTTGCGTTTTCGCTGCGCAAGTTGGGCTTTAACAAGCTCGCTTTGCTGTTCAATGCCGAACCGATTAATTAATGCCGCACGGAGGGCTGACAGGGTGAGAGCACCCGGTGGTAAAGCCGTCAGCACCTCCGCCGCCGCACGGCGCAGTGCCCCCACCAGGTGTACTCCACCTTCGTCCGGATTCCAACCGTTGCCTTTACACACGTACTCAAACTGCGCCAGGTACGCCCTCAAATCACTCTTGCCGTCATACGGCGCGAGTGGGACCTTGTGGGCGCCCGAAGGTCGGACCCCGCGCGTCACTCCTTGCGGGATCAACGCGGGACCAGCCCGTTCGGGCTCCCACAGTACGCTATTCCCGGGGGGCTCCCGCGCGTCCCCCGTCCCTCCAAACACTACCCCTCCTGGTGTCGATGCCTGGGTCGCCCCTCCGCAACCCGCTACCCACGCCATACCCCCACATCCTTGCTCACCAGCACCCCCCTCACTCCCCATAGCCAAACCTCCTTGCACACCTCCCCTGTCCATCCACTCCGGACCAGTCATACATCTTACCATTGGTCCCTCACGAACACCCGGGTCTACACCACCCCCCAAGCCGACTGAATCTCCCCTCACATCATATACATTGCCACTCACCTCCGTACCTCGTCGTCGCACCTCCTCTGCCACCTGCAAACTTTTTATTTGGTTAGTGAGCACCTCATCATGATTTGAACACAGGCCTTGTACATATTCCATGACTTCCTCCTTTATCTCCCTCTTAGTTTCCCTCCGTCTCTTCTTAATTTCACTCACCCCCTCTTCCACCTCCTCTAATTTTTCCTTTACCTCCTTCATCTCCCGGTGCGCCCCCTCTATCTCTTCCTCTAACGCCACCTTAATCGTTTCTATGTGCGTCCTCACCTCTCGGTCCTTCGTCTCCATTACTTCTGTCACCTCCTCCAACTTCTTCGTCAACCCCTCATGTACCATCTGACATTCCTTTTGTGTTGCTATTAATTCGTTTTTAATGTCCTTTTGTGTTGCTTTTAAACCCCCGATGATTGCAGTGTTCTTTTCCACTTGGTCCGCTAGTTCCCTTTGTCCGACTGTCAGCTGTTCTACTCCCTTCGTCAGACCCTCTATTCCCCCCTGTAACCTAGCCGTATTATTCCTCACCTCTTTCTCCATACGCTTCTCACCTCGCTTTACCTCCTCGCGTAGCCCCGAAACCTCCTCACCTACACCTCGTCGTATCCCCTCTTTCATCTCCTCCATCTCTTTTGTAGATGCCACCCTCATCTGTTCCAATTCATCCCTCTGAGCATCCAGTTTACTTTCTAACCCGATTTGCACCTCCTCTATCTGGTTCCCCATTCGTTTGATTTCCCTGGCAGATTGTTCCCCTATTTCCCGCAATTTGTCTTCCATCCTATTTTCTAACCCCATTAACCCATTTTTCACCTCTTTTATCCCGTTGTCTAACCCCTCAAAATTATTGTCTAACTTCCCAAATTTCTTGTCTAACCCCTCAACGGTACCCCTCGCTTCGTCCCTCATTACCCCCATTTGGCCCTCCAATCGCTCACCCTGAGCATCCATCCCTTTGAAATTATCGTCTGTTTTTACCATAAAGGCCATCATCTGTTTCATAAACAGGTTCCAATTCATTGGCATCTCGGGTTCGGCTACCGCGACCATGGGCGCGGCTAAATTTGGTACTGCTACGGTCACGGGCGCGGCAAAATTTGGTGCCGCTACACCCACGTGCGCGAGGGCGCCATTTTGTGCACCTGATACTCCCTCAACCGCCTCCTCATTGCTCCCCTCCATTTGATCCTGGGTTACTCCTAACCCCTCCTCTAGCTCACCCACCGGCATCCGATCGCCTTGACCAGCCATGGCGCGATTTCAAAATTCGGGTTTTTGTAAACCAACACAAATTTCCAGCAGCTTGTAATTTTGAGCGCGTTAAGCGCGCTTCGGGTCCGTATCCCACTCCCAGACACCAATTGTTACTGTCGCGGTTAAGATGTTATATTAACCGAGCGGTGGTGTATTACCGCGACCTAACACTAACAGTTCCCCCGATTCTTCCCCAACTCACCCGATTCACCCCAAACTTTGGCCGTATCGCACCGCAGCTGCCCAATCTGGAAAACTCTAAAACGACCGAATGCAAAGAGGAAAAGGAATAAGACGAGAAGACGGACAGAAGAGTAATTGGATTTATTATACACACAAGCAAGAAGAAAGCAGTCACGTTTATTTACAGACGAGATTAAATACACAGTGCAACGCTAGCTTACCTACAGTCTTAATTAACCCAGGGACAGAACAAACAAAAGACAGACTCACACGGGGAATGATGACAGGAATTGGCTGGAAGGAGAGGATGGCTTGGAGCTGTATTGTGCAGCACGATCGGCGCGTTTAGCAGCCGCCGTTCCTTCGCGGCCCTGCTCAAAACCGCCGTCCAGGCCCCAAGCGGCTGTTGGGTGTTGTTGCTGCTGTGGCCGCCGCTGCTTTTCCAGGATTACAACAGGCTTTGTGCTTTCTGGGATGTCCTCTCCTTGGATGTTCTCTATGTTCTCTTGGTCCAATCACTCCTCACCACCGACAACTCAACGCAACCAACGCAACCACTGACCACCACAACGCAACCACTGACGACCAAAACCACACAACTCAGCTCTGCTTCTTGGACCCTCTCTCTTCTCAACGGCTTGGGCTCCCTTTTGTCTGCCGGTAAAAGCTCATCTCCCAAAGCTTGTCTCAGCTTCTCTTTTGGGAGCGTCGCGCTGCGGATTTTAGCTGCGGTCACGCCTGCTCATTCCCTCCTCTCAGCGCCTCTCTTTCTTCTTCCAAGCTCGACTGCTTGGGGAGCGTCGCGCTGTGGGTTATATAGGCCCCGCCCCTCAACCTTTGCGAACCTCCCCGATCGCTCTTCCTCCGCCCTCTCTAGCCAAACCCCTGGCTCATGGTTGGTCGAGTGGGGCTGGCTCACTCCTCCCCTCTATGACGAGGTGGAGACACGCCTTTCTTCTCCGACCCTGCCTCGTGGTCAATGGCGGTTATTGGAGGGGAGGTAATTGCCAAACGACGAAAAGGGGGAATGGAGGTTTTGGGAATGGGAATGAAGGGAATCTATCTCTTTCACTGGTGCAATGGAGTACTTCAATTAATGGGAGACACAGCCTTACCCTAAAACACAGAATAAGATATAACTATCGAACAGGGGTATTCTATTATTGGCTGACGTGTATGCTTGTGGACTAATTATGGGATGCCCTTTGACCTTTACACAGCTCTGGAGGCAGGGGGCGCAGAATAAACAATAATAATAATTCACACAATCAAAAAAATATACAGTCCTCATATCCGCAACAATATATATATATATATATATATATATATATATATATATATATATATATATATATATATATATATATATATATATATATATATATATATATATACTGTATATATATATATATATATATACTGTATATATATATATACTGTATATATATATACTGTGTGTATATATATATATATATATATATATATATTGTTGCGAATATGGAATTTGGCCTCCATATCCGCTTGTAAATATTCCCCTATTTCTCCAATACTCCCCAACTTTCCCCAATCCCCCATTCCCTAGTCCCATTGCATGTAAATAACAATCAGTAGAGCCGACCTTCCCCTTATTCCCCCATTAAATGTCGTGCCCAGGTCCACCGCACCACACGTAGACAACTTTCGGACATCTTGCTAGTTATTCTTAATCTATGTCAGTTAAGGCCTCGTTTCCATTAATTATGACTCTTCGTTGCACCAGAATGTGATTATATGGCATCAGTAGTGAGTTTAGGACCTTTCCCATACCTCCTTCCATCTTCCACACCTCCTTCCATCTTCTTCCACAACAATTACAACAACAACAGAGGAGATGGCGGCGGCGCGGGGGAGGATGCGTCCTCACACCGGCTCGATTAGCGCCATTGACCACGCGCTCCACGGGGTTACCACGGAGGGGCTGGCTGTCAGCTCCTCCTCAAGGGCGGAGCCTGGTAACCCCCCGCACCCAATCAGAATGGCGGACCGATTCCATCTGGGGCGGCGCTAGCGAGCCGAGGGCGTGTCACTCCCCGCCGGATATACGCGGCCCCGCGCCGGATGTGACGTCAGATGCGCCCCCAGCTGGAGAAAGAGGTACCTGCGAGCGCTGAGTCAGATGCGCCCCGCCTGAGAAAGAACGTTGCCTGCGATCGCTGAGAGAGAAAGACCCGCCTGAGAAAGAACGTCCCCTCCGAGCGCTGTGACCTCCCCGCATCTTTGGACCGGACTGTACCCTGCCTTGAGCCAAGAGTGCACCTTGAGCCATCGCTACTTGCCTTTCCTTGCCATCAATCCCCGTGTGAGTCAGCCGTTGTCCCGTTTACCTGTCGTCTGTCCGGGGTTAAGATAAGCCTGTGTCTAAGTGCCCATCTTTTCTGTGATATACCTCTAGCCCCTGTAATCTAACCTTTCCGTACGAATATACTTGAGAATCGAAACATTGGTGTCTGTCATTATAATCCAGCCGTGTGTCTTCTTTTTCCTTATTGAGCCAGCGTGGCGCGGCTTCGTCAACGTTCGAGTACAATCGGGTAATTTGTGCGGACACGACGGCCATTCCGCTCGGCCCATCTTAACATCAAAGTCGTGTCTGTAACAATATATATATATATATATATATATATATATATATATATATATATATATATATATATATATATATATATATATGAAGGAACTGCGCTCCAACGCGAGTCGAAAGAATTGACGCGACCAAAGACGGAATTCGTCCGAGTTGCTTTATTGAAACAAAACAGCTCAGGTATTCTCTCAAGCCCGTTTATCGGGCAGCAATATATATACACATTTATGTCGGGAAGTTTGCCCGGCAAAGGCTATACCGGGCATGCCCGGGTGTCAAGGTCGAGCCTTGGAAAGGCGAGTCTGGACCTGCCCGGGCGTGTTTGGCTGCGGCCTGACAAGTCGAGGCTGGGCGTGCCCGGGCGCTCTGGGCGAGCCCTGGAAAGGCGATAGCGGGCATGCCCGGACGCTCTGGGCGAGCCCTGGAAAGGCGATAGCGGGCATGCCCGGACGCTCTGGGCGAGCCCTGAAAAGGCGGTAGCGGTCATGCCCGGACGCTCTGGGCGAGCCCTGGAAAGGCGATAGCGGGCATGCCCGGACGCTCTGGGCGAGCCCTGAAAAGGCGGTAGCGGGCATGCCCGGACGCTCTGGGCGAGCCCTGGAAAGGCGAGAGCGGGCATGCCCGGGAAAGACGAGACCGGGCGTGCCCGGGAGGTTCGGGCGTGCCCGGGAACAGTGAGTCCGGGCATGCCCGGGAGAGGCGCGTCTGGCCGTGTTCTGGCCGGTGCAAGGCGATTGTGTGCATCCAGCGGTAACCGCTACATATATATATATATATATATATATATATATATATATATATATATATATATATACATATACATATATATATATATATACATATATATATATATATATACATATATATATATATATACATATATATATATATATATATATATATATATATATTAGTCACTATGCGACCTTCATATCATCAGTGGAGAACCGCCAGCAAGGTGTCCCATACAGCTGCTGCTGCACCTTGCTGGGAGCGATAAGGCGATAAGATAAGATAAGTCAGGCGATAAGCGATAAGGCGGACGTGCATGGCGATGACGTCATGTTGTCCGCTCATTAGGTTGGAGAACCAGATTACAGATACCATTATATATATATATATATATATATATATATATATATATATATATATATATATATATATATATATATATATATATATGCATACATGTTAATATGAGCAGTAAAAGAACAGTGAGAATGAGAATTTTCCAAGTCCTCAATGCTAACTGATGAGAGTTTATTCTCTTTACAGAATGTGTAATTAAAGGGTCTATTGCCAATTTCTTATTTGTTTGCTTCGTTGCACGTTATGTTTGCCAGAAATTAAAAGTTTGATCAAGACCTTCATGCACAAACATGTTTAAGGCCGTATATATATATTGGTGTGCATAAAGCATGTCTTTCTTGTGCTCTTGCAGGAGTATTGTGGCTTTCGTATTTCTCATTTTTAAAACAAGAATTTAATATCAGTTAGCTTTTCAATAAACTGTCGGTTTCAACATTGATGGAAAACATATTGATTTCATATTTCAAACATATTGATGGAAAATCCACATGTCGATTGGTAATCGGCATTGATTGGAAGCCTAGGTGCTAAAGTCTTCAGTACTTCGGCTGATACGAAGAGGAAATGAGATCGGAAAGTCCGCAATGTTTCCTCGGATGCTTTGGCAAAAAGGGGAAGAGGGAAACAGGAAAACAAGAAAACCCACAAAAACGTCACCATCGCTTGCCTCGCCCAGAGAAAGACACACACTGACTCAGAATCACACGGACAGAGACAGAGGTGATTATGTTGCGGCCGGAGAAGCAAACGGTTTGACTCGATATCGGGGCCACTCAGGGGTTTTGGGTAGAGAGTATTGGGGTGGAGGAAAGGGCTTGTGGTGGGGAACTGTTACCAAGAGAGACGAGGCCACGGAACTTGAAAGGTGTAGGCCTCCCATATTGTTCACATAGACAGGTTAGTGCCACTACAATTTGCCTTTCTTTCTACCTGCCGTCTTTTGTTAACAATTCTGAGTGGCATACCTTTACAGTCTCTAACTTTATATTCGAACTTTTACAGAAAAGTATTTTACATTTGTTATTATTTTTGTTGTTTTAACCTTTATATGTGTATTGTGTAATGTGACAACTTGTCTTTAACACCTCACTCTTCTCCAAAATGTTCTCCGTTTCACGTTCTCCTTGCGCATTACCACGTTGCGGAGCCTGACATTGCTCTTAACTTCTTAATTTCACCAAATTATTTGCTCTGTTTGTTTTATTATATCCACAAAAGTAATGGTGATGGAAACGTGATTTTAAAAATTACTCTGGATGCTCATTTATCTACGCTACGATGTCTTCGTAGGAATGAAGTGGTCACCATTTTATTGCAATGACTTCAGAGTGCAATGCAAGACATTGTAATGTATAGTGATGTTACTTTTGACTTTGGCATTAACATTTACTCTTCTCTCGAATTTATTGATTATTTTAGGGAAAAAAACTCCACATTGAAGATTTTGAGCACTCTATTAACACAAAAACGAACCTTTGGTGCTATGTTTCTTGTTGTTTTTTGACAACAGAGCCATTATCTGTGGCCTTGCTCTTCATAATAGTTTTTCACAAAAGCAATATATTTACCTCCGCCACCAAAGGTGGATGGAAGTTATGTTTTCACCCCTGTCTGTCTGTCCGTTTGTGAACATAATATCTCAAAAAGTTGTGGACGGATTCGAACGAAATTTGGGAGAGAGGTAGCGTATGTGACAAGGGCGAAATGATTAGATTATGGTGAAGATCCGGATCCGGCTACAAGAATATTAAAGTGAATCTTCACCATTGGGAGATAGGGCCAAAAACTATACATAGCAGGATATCTGTGGACGGATTTGGACGAAACTTGATTGGACCGGTTGGGTGTCTGACAAGAACGATTAGATTTTGGTGAAGATCTGAATATGGATTCGAATTTGAGAATTATTTAATTTTTTGTGATTCTTCACCATTGGGAGATAGGGCCAACCAGGTGGAGGTATGCTCTCTACTGAGTGCCGTTCTAGTCATTTATGTTTTCCCTTAACTTACAGCGTCTATGAGTTGCTTTCAAAATGAAGACTTTCGAGAAATCTACGTGGATCTACGTATGTTTAAAAAAAAAAAAAAAATTCTATATAATTATATATATACATATATATATACAGTCACGTGAAAAAGTAAGTACATCCCATGTAAAGTTTTGACTTTTTCAACATATTTCAACATACAGCTATTTGATCTTCATTTCGACAATATTGATAGATAAAGGTGATATAACATAACAAATATCATGAAACATTTACATTTTGTAGTCCATTGTATAATTTAAATAAACATAAATGAAAATTTCGCATGTGGAAAAAGTAAGTACACCCCTACATTTATCACTACTTCAAATACCTAAAATTAGAATCAGGTGCTCCAGCTCAGGTGTAAATGATTAGAACATCGTTAGAGAGGATCTTGGAGGACATGTCCTATTTAAACCTCAGACATTTAGTTTGGTTTGCTCTTTGTTGTTGAAGTGTGCGGCGTCACCATGCCTAGATCAAAAGAGCTCTCTGAGGCCTTCAGAAAAAAGGTTGTAGATGCCTATGAGTCTGGGAAGGGATTTAAAAAGATCTCCAAACAATTTGAAATCAATCATTCGACTGTCCGGAAGATCATCTACAAGTGGAGAAGGTTCCAAACAACTGCCAACTTGTTCAGGCCAGGCCGCCCCAGCAAGTTCAGCCCGAGAGCAGACCACAAGATGCTGAAAGAAGTCTCTAAGAACCCCCAGTATGTCATCACGGGACCTACAGGTAGCTCTTGCCAATGGTGATGTCAAAGTGCACGAGTCTACCATTAGAAAGAGGCTGCACAAATTTGATCTACATGGGAGGTGTGCCAGGAGGAAACCTTTGCTGTCCAGAAAGAACATCAGGGAAAGACTAAAGTTTGCCAATGAACACCTCGGCAAAGACAGCCACTTCTGGAACAATGTGGTCTGGACAGATGAGTCAAAGGTAGAGCTATTTGGCCACAGTACCAGAAGACATGTTTGGCGAAAACCAAAGACAGCATTTGACCATAAGAACCTGATACCAACTGTAAAACATGGTGGTGGAAATATTATGGTTTGGGGCAGCTTTGCTGCATCAGGGCCTGGGCAGCACACCATCATAGAATCCACTATGAATTCTTCATTGTACCAGAGGGTGCTTGAGGATAATGTGAGGCCATCTGTCGGAAAGTTGAAGCTCAACCGAAGGTGGACCTTGCAACATGACAATGACCCTAAATATACCAGTAAATCCACCAAGGAATGGCTGAAAAGAAAGAAATGGAGGGTTCTGGAATGGCCAAGTCAAAGCCCGTCGAGATGTTGAAGGGATTTGAAACGAGCTGTGCATGCAAGAAACCCCTCAAACATCGCACAGCTGAAAGAATTCTGCATGGAGGAGTGGGCAAAAATTTCTCCCAGTCGATGTCAGAGACTGGTAGACAGTTATAAGAAACGCCTCCTTGAGGTTGTTTCTGCCAAAGGGGGCAATACCACCTATTAGAGCCAAGGGTGTACTTACTTTTTCCACATGTGAAATTTGCATTTGTGTTTATTTAAATTATACAATGGACTAGAAAATGTAAATGCTCCATGATATTTGTTATATTATATCACCTTTATCTCTCAATATTGTTGAAATGAAGATCAAATAGCTGTATGTTGAAATATGTTGAAAAAGGCAAAACTTTACATGGGGTGTACTTACTTTTTCACGTGACTGTAGGCCTCAATATACTGTATATTTGATGAAGTGGAATATGATTGCATTCTGCAAGCAGATTAATAAATCAAGTAAATCAGAATGAGCTCTTTATTTGACTGTTTACAACAACCGTATTAATTATAAATGAAAAAGATCAAAAGGTAAAAATAAAACTTGTGCACTCTACATGGTGTGGTTGCTAGGCAATCTAAGAAGCAGTGTTTGATTCGAAGCCAAACGTTAAGTGGTGGAACTGAAACTTGTCAACCAGAAGTCCAAAACAAACAGTGATTTTCATATTGTTGTAGCTGTTGCCACGTTGCACGTTGTTAACAACAGAGCCAATTCGAGTTCACATCCTGTTAAGTTAGCATCTTTCCTTTTTGATCGGTCGATTTAAATTTGGTAATTAATGATTGTGTGATATGCTCTGAGAGATTGATATTGTTTGTCTAATTTGGGTTCAATTCCTGATAGGACAGCAAATGCAGTACGATACACTATAACAGTCATTGTGTGCATTTTTAAAATCATCATCATCAGCAGCAGCAGCTGTTTGTTGGGATCGACAAGGACTAAACGCTTTTGATGCTCCTGATTCAATTTCCAAAAATCCAAAATTCCGTATCTCTGAGCCTCTTCACCTGACTCAATCTTGGGGATGGGTCCAAGTAAGCCTCACCTAGCTGAGTGTTTCCATCCCCCCCCTTTTTTTTTTTTTTTTTTTTTTAAATATACAAGATCGAGGCTCGTGAAAGAGCGAACATTAATCACACAGAAAGACAAACCGACACATAAAACATATAACATCGGGAGCGGTAGACAAGATGGGGCGTCCCTGGGCTCTGTATTTCGCTACCAGGATGAAGCAAACATACAAGGGGTAAATAAAATGAATATTTATTTTGATGTCTTTGGATAATTTATTTTGACAACCTCATCTGTATAGAGACTAGTTTACTACTTAGGGCCTTGTGTCTGTACTCAACTTGCCGGGACAAAGTAATCTTTCTTTATTTTCGGGTTTTCCAGTAATGTGGATCGTGAACAAAGGGAAAACATGCATTGATTAAAACATGTTCTGAATGTGTGTTATAACCAGGGTGCCTGTTACAGAAGTCCAACTGGATGTGTGAACGCGCAATACTTAAAATATGCACTTGACACCAAACGATAAATGTTTATGACTTTCTACCACTGTACACAGTCCATAAATGTCATATTGCATTTACGGACAGTAGAGAGTACTACATAGAAAGTACTAAACATGTAAACGTGTATACAGTATATATATGCATGTGTGCTCTTGGTGCAAAATAGCATGACTTTCCTTGTTTGGACTGTAGTGCAAAATGATCACCGTCGAATCAGGATGTGTTCCTCGCTGTGGATCTGGCTGATGATCAGTGTGCACTTCAAGGGTCTGTGAATCACTGGATTACATCAGACGAAGGTATATACCCCTTTTTTATGCCATCAATGGAAATTGTGCTTCCTTTTTAATGCTGCTGCAAACAGAGTTGGCCTTCTCTAAAGTTTTATATGATGGAAAATTGTGATTTATCCACTCATGATTGCCTCAAAGTCATTTGGTCTTTTGATCGTAAGTCGAGCATATTTGGTGATGAAAAGGTGTGTGTGTGTGTGTGTGTGTGTGTGTGTGTGTGTGTGTGTGTGTGTGTGTGTGTGTGTGTGTGTGTGTGTGTGTGTGTGTGTGTGTAAGAGAAAGAGGAAAAGATCAACATCACTTTTGCTGGATAGACACAGTCTTCGGACCATAAGGGATAACCAGGGGAATATTATATATACTTATCCAAAAATATTGGCACCCTTGCACTTTTTTCAAATAACTCACAATTTTCTCGAAAAATAAGTTGAAATTGACAAATGTATTTTGTCTCCATAATTATTTATTTCACTGTTAATATTACAGAACCTTTGTTTTTGATTCAGAACTTAATATATCCTTTTAAATCAGAAAATAAAAAGAAATGGTATTGACAAAATTATTGACACCCTGGACTTAATATTTGGCAGCACGGCCTTTGGACAAAATAACTGCAGTCAAGCGCTTCCTATAGCCATGAATGAGCTTCCTACACCTCTCTACTGGGAGTTTGGCCCACTCTTCTTGTACAAACTGCTCCAGTTCTCCCAGATTTGAAGGGTGCCTTCTCCCAACTGCTGTTTTCAGATCTCCCCACAGGTGTTCAATGGGATTTAGCTCTGGACTCATTGCTGGCCACTTCAGAACAGTCAAGCGTTTTGTCTTGAACCATTTCTGGGTGTTTTCTGAAGTGTGTTTGGGGTCACTGTCCTGCTGCAAGACCCACCTTTGATGGAGACCCAGCTTTCTGACACTGGGTTGAACATTGCACTCCAAAATGCCTTGGTAATCTCCTGATTTCATGATGCCATGCACACATTCAAGGCACCCAGTGCCAGAGGCAGCACAGCACCCCCAAAACATCACTGAACCTCCTCCATGTTTAACTGTAGGGAAGGTGTTCTTTTCGTTGAAGGCTTCATTTTTTTTCTGTAAACATGGAGATGATGTGCTTTATCAAAAAGCTCTAATTTGACTCATCTGTCTGCAGGACATTCTCCCAGAAGGATTTTGGCTTGTTCAGGTGTGTTTTTGGCAAACTTCAATCAGACTGTCTCGTCTCAACAGTGGGGTCCCCCTGGGTCTCCTACCATAGAACCCCCTTTCATTGAGTTGGTGACGGATGGTGCGAGTTGAAACTGTTGCACCTTGTGTCCAAAGGTCAGCTTGAATCTGTTTGGCAGTTGATCGAGGTGCTTTCTCCACCATTCGAACAATCCTTCGCTGCAATCTTCAATCAAGTTTTCTCTTGCGGCCACATCCAGGGAGGTTGACTACAGTGCCATGGGCCTTAGACTTCCTGATAACATTGCTTACGATGGACACAGGAACATCAAAGTCTCTGGAGATGGACTGGTAGCTTGGCTACAATCTTGTGTCTGACCTCCTCAGACAATTCTCTGGTTTTCTTTCTTTTCTCCATGCTCATTGCGGTACACACAGTGACACAAAACAAAAAAATGACTGCTTTTCTCTATTCAAACTGGTTGAATGAGTGATTTTTATATTGCAGGCACCTGCAACTCACCACAGGTGTGTTCAATTCCAAACTAAAGGAGAATCACCTGCTTGAAATCTAATTATTTCTAACACCTTCTAAAAGGTGCCAATAATATTGTCTGGGCCATTTTAGAATTTCTGTGTGGAATAAGCTATGGTTTGGTCATTTTTTCAGCTTTTTTTGTTTTGTTCCACTGCAACCGAAAGAAATACATATGTGGATACGAAAATATTATTTAATTTCAACAATTTTCTGGAAGAAATGATGCATTATTTGAAAAAAGTGCAAGTGTGCCAATATTTTTGGCCACGACTGTATATAATGTTAGGTCAGGCCATTGAAAGGATCAGACCATGCATCACCATTCTAAATTCCCCATAATAAAATTTACTCCTGTATGGGTTTTGGGTTGGGGGGGGGGGGGGGGGTGGAGGGGTGAAGATTTCACAAAATCCTAGAGGGAGGGGGAATTTTGTTTTGTAATAAAATTATTATGCTATTATCATTAGTTTTGTTATTACTTTTGTTGTTTGAAGCGGCCTTGGAAAAACGCAGTGGGAGCGGCAGGAACGGTCGTGTTAATAACTATGTTGGGTTATATAGACTCCAGTGGATCTTCGTTCAGGTGCGTTCGTCGACGCGATAAGCAGATATTGCCTCACGGCTGTCAGGACTCCTCCAAATTTCTTTCAGTTTAGTGTTAAACAGCAGTCGCGACTGTTTAAAAAGTTAATCATATCTGTTTGTGGTTTATATTTTTTACTTTTGGCAACGGTTTTCCATGACATGGCATGATAAGCTATTTATAAACGTTAACATGGCATTTGTCCAAGGAGGAAACTCTTGCAGAGGAGGTACATTATTAGTATTAATATTGCTTTCTTAATAACATTAATATTATCCTATTATTATGAATGTTATTACCTCCGCCACCAAAGGTGGATGGAGGTTATGTTTTCACCCCTGTCGGTGATAATTGGCAAAAAAAAATTATTTTTATTTTTGCAAGCATGTTGATCACTCCGGTTTGTGTGTGTGTGTGTGTGTGTGTGTGTGTGTGTGTGTGTGTGTGTGTGTGTGTGTGTGTGTGTGTGTGTGTGTGTGTGTGTGTTGCCAAAAAATTATAAAAAAATTTGCAAGTATGTTGATCACTCCGGTTTGTGTGTGTGTGTGTGTGTGTGTGTGTGTGTGTGTGTGTGTGTGTGTGTGTGTGTGTGTGTGTGTGTGTGTGTGTGTGTGTGTGTGTGTGTGTGTGTGTTTGTCCGCTCACTTATACTTTCCTACAGGTCACAATTTTAAAACGATTTTCCCGAAACTTCACAAAATGGTAGAGTTTGTTGTCCGACAAAATCCTATATATTTTTGAGATCAAAAGGTCAACATAGGCCAAAGGTCAACCACTTTTAATTTCTAAAATCCTCAATTTTCATCCAATTGACTTGAAATTTGAAGAGGATTTACACATCATCTAACTGAATTCAACCACCAACTATTTTGAGATCAGCATAGGCCAAAAGGTCAACATAGGCCAAAGTTCAGCCACTTTTTTCGAATTTCTAAAATCCTCAATTTTCATCCAATTGACTTGAAATTTGAATAGGATTTTCATATCAGCTCACTGAATTCAACCACCAACTATTTTTGAGATCAGCGTAGGCCAAAAGGTTAACATAGGCCAAAGGTCAACAACAATTTCAAATTTCTAAAATCCTCAATTTCATCCGATTCACTTGAAATTTGAATGGGATTTACATATCAGCTAACTGAATTCAACCACAAACCATTTTTGAGATCACCATAGACCAAAAGATCACCATAGACCAAAAGGTCAACATAGGCCAAAGGTCAACAACAATTTCAAATTTCTAAAATCCTCAATGTTCATCCGATTGATTTGAAATTTGAATGGGATTTTCATATCAGCAAACTGAATTCAACCACCAACTAGTTTTGAGATCACCATAGGCCAAAAGAGCAACATAGGCCAAAGGTCAACAACAATTTCAAATTTCTAAAATTCTCAATTTTCATCCGATTGATTTGAAATTTGAATGGGATTTTCATATCGGCTAACTGAATTCAACCACCAACTATTTTTGAGATCAGCGTAGGCCAAAAGGTTAACATAGGCCAAACAAAGGTCAACAACAATTTCAAATTGCTAAAATCCTCAATTTTCATCCGATTCACTTGAAATCTGAAAGGGATTTACATATCAGTTAACTGAATTCAACCAACAACTATTTTTGAGGTCATCATGGATCACAAGGTCAACATAGGCCAAAGGTCAACCACTTTTTTCAAATTTCTAAAATCCTCAATGTTCACCCAATTGGCTTGAAATTTGAAAAGAATTTTCATATCAGCTAACTGAAACCAACCACCAACTATTTTTGAGGTCAACATAGGCCAAAAGGTCAACATAGGCCACATTTCTAAAATTGTCAATTTTCATCAGATTAATTTTAACTTTGAAGAGGATTTGCATATCAGGTCACTGAATTCAACCAATAATTATTTTTGAGGTCAAAAGGAAGCTCTCAAGCGTCTTTGGGCTCCCTGAAAAGCGCTATATAAAATAAATGCATTATTATTATTATTATTAGTCAGTGCCATTCGACTTTGTTCTGTTTTGACAAGTGTCGCTCTATGAGTGAATTTTCAACTGTTTGTCCGTTTGTTTGTTTGTTTGTTTGTGAACAAAATATCTCAAAAGGTTGAGGACGGATTCGGACGAAATTTGGCAGGGATGTAGAGTATATGACAAGGACAATGTTATTATATTTTGGTGAAGATTCGGATCCAGCTACTAGAATTTTTCAAGTGATTCTTCACCATTGGGAGATCGGGCCAAAAACTATACATCGCAGGATATCTCAAAAAGTTATGCACGGACTTGGACGAAAATTGGTGGACAGGTTGTGTGTGTGACAAGGAAGAATCGATTCGATTTTGGTGAAGATCTGAATATGGATTCGGATATGAAAATTATTTAATTTTTTAATGATTCTTCACCATTGAGAGACAGGACCAAAAACTATATATAGTGGGATATCTCAAAAAGTTATGGATGGATTTGGACCAAAACTTGGTGGACCGGTTGTGTGAGTGGAGTGTCAAGGAAGAATCGATTCGATTTTGGTGAAGATCTGAATATGAATTCGGATATAAGAATTATTTAATTTTTAAGTGATTCTTCACCATTGAGTGATATGGCCAACCAGGCGAGGTATGCTCTCTACTGAGTGCCGTTCTCGTTACTTTTGTTATTAAAAGCCGCCTTGCAAAAACGCCACGATCATCCATTTTGATATGGCTATTCTCCTCAACACGTAATCCCCTTGGCGTGGAAACCCCCTTGTTGGGGTGAGGGGTTGGGGTGGAGGGGGGAGTTAAATCGCTACAACCTCCATCATGTAACCCCCTAGTGTCCCTGTCAAGTTTGGTTGCGATTGGATAAGTAACGACCGAATGTATCTCGGTCCGACAGACAGACAGACACCAAATTGCGTATTTTACTATGATTATGGCTCCCGTAGTTCCACCGAAATCAACGACGGTGATATATTTTCTTATTGAAAGGTAATGCCAAGATCTAGTTTAGAATTGTACATAGTGTCCACAAAGTCTTGTACCGGGTTTCATTACGACTAAAGCAATCAAGGCTTTGTGGACATAATATTTGTGAATTATAGCTGTATCCTCTTTAATAGGCTGAATAGGATAATTGATGAACATTTTGTAACAATATGAGAATACTCCATTAACCCTTTCAATCCAAGGAACAGCGACAGGACAGGATGAATGCCGCCCAGGCGACCGACGGTCATCATCGGTTATTGCACTCACTCAGATGTTGCTTACAAGACCTTGGGGGATCAAGGAGCAACAACAGAGGTACGTGGCAGAAAAAAACAATTGCTGCTGTACTCTGTTTTATTTTATTATTTTTCTCCGTGGTATAATTGCCCTTTAATTTTGTCCCTCATCCCTCACAGAAGGATTAATCACAATATGTCTTGTAGAGTCTACAATAATCACGGTGAACGATGAATGGTGACCCTTTAAACGCCACCTTTCAACAGAGTCCCGACTTTTCAGACCAATCTTGATCAGCTGAATTAAAAAATTCCTCATGTGGACTCAGGTCCGTTTCAAAAGTACGCACAGGGTATATATATGCTGAAACTTTTCATTAAAATGTCAATAATAGGGAATATACACGAGCTACCGTGCCTGTCCCCAAAGTAGATGGTACTGATAGTTATCTCAAAATCTTGAAAATCTTCAAAATGGCTTTCAATGAGATACAGAATTTGAAGTCACGGTTATGATTGAGAATTAGCGCCAGAAGAACTGCTCGGTGCAAGCATATGTTGCCTTGGCATCACCGGCACCTTAATTTTTACAATTACAATACAATTAATTTTAATTAATTAATCTATTTTAATTTTTAATTCATTAATTTAATTCTTAATTAATTCTTAATTCTTAATTAATTTTTACAATACAATTTTTCAGTAGTTTACAATTAAGATAAAAACATCCTGTATTTAAACATGAGTAACAACGCGCAACGGAACCCAAGTGCGTGGACTTCTTCCCCCAGCCACGGCAGATATCGCGGTATTTGCATAGAGTGAGGTGATTGGCTGCATCCTTTTTCAAATCAGATTAACAACTTAGAAATTTGTGAAATTTGGATTTTCACAAATGAAGCCACTTGGGAACGAAGCTTCTCTGCAATGAGACGGATTAGAAACTGGTTGTGCTCAACCATGGGTGAGGAAAGATGTTCTTCACTGACTCTTCTTCACAGAGAAGATGTGATTTAACTGTGAAGCAGATTGCAGAGGACATTACGGACGTTTAAACTAACCGAAGGGAAAAACGATTGTACCTACTTTAGTCATTAAGGTAAGAACAGTATTTATATTAAGACAATGTTTATGTATGTGTATCACCAGAGACATGATTCATAAAGTACTCAATTTCTTTTTTTATTTAGGAATTTGTTGTTATGCTCGTAGTAATATTGGTGGTAGCTGGTAAACATGTCAAACTAGAAAGCATCTGAAAATACAAAGCCCGTCAGCATCCGTTTGTATTCAGACGGCATCCTCTTCTTCTTCCGCCTGCTCAAAATAATGAAAACAGCTTTAAAAAAATACAAAATGAAAACTGATTATTTAATGCAGCCTTTACCTTTCATCTTTAGATCTAAAAAATAATCCGTTTCTAGCTTTCGATTGGTGAACTAATTATGTGACCCAATAAGCAACTAAAATTTCAGGTCAATCAGATGAAAATTGACAATTTTAAGTTTGATTGACAAAATCACCTTTTGACCAAAATTATTAATTTGCCTTCTCCATATTCTCATAATGAAGCTGTATTGAAAATTTGATGACAAAACTCAAATGGTAAAACAAGTTAAAGCCCGGACACACACACACACACACACACACACACACACACACACACACACACACACACACACACACACACCTCGTTTTTTCATTTCTGTTCCTCACAATTCTATCTCTCTTATTCACACACACACACACACACACACACACACACACACAAAACACACACACAAAACACACACACAAAACACACACACACACACACACACGCTGTGCCGGGGACGGCCTAAAATTAGGCCAAAACAAAAAACAAGGATGATTAAATAAAATGAACATAAACTGTATTTGTGTGAACATAAACTGATCACTGTAACTTCACTAACAAACAGTAATTTTGAAAGTCAGACCCATTATTAATTCTACCAACGGTACCCGCCCTATGGGCGGGGCTTCAATTGGGAAGCCCAAATGAAAAGGCAAAATACCAGAAATTGAAAGGCTTTTTTTAATTTTAAACGATTCATATAAACATCCGTTGAATGATATCACACGCAAATCATCAAAATCTAAACAGTACATGGCGCCCATTTTGAAAAAAGATTGAATTCTGCAAAACGGAAGCGGCCGCTGCACGTCTTTCTCATTGCACGTTTATGTGTGAAGAGTGCGCACCGAATCTGTAACACGGAAGCGGCCGCTACACCTGTTTCTCAGTCGCTTTGCACACGCTGCCATGTTACTCCGGAGGCGCACGTTTATATAGGAAGAGTTCGTCAGGAGTCGATCTACTCTCTCCTGGTACGTAGAATAAACAGTATTTGTAGAATTTCAACAAAAGCCACATCACTGTTCATATTAGTAAAAATTATTCCATCGTGTTTGGAAAAACTTGAAAATTGGAAAATTGGAAAACTTTGAAAAATTGGAAAATAGCCTATTTTACTCCCAGGGGTCCAGGGAATACCCACCCAAAATATCGTTGCGAGCAGTTGAGCCGTTTTTGCGGTACCTTCAAACGGACGGACGGACATTTGGTGAATTATAGTAAGATTAGGTCCCTGCCCCCCCCCCCCCTCCCGTGAGGGGGCGGATATTAGTTCGGCCGTGAGGGGCGGATATTGGACTGCGCATGCGAGCTCGGCCGTGAGGGGCGGAGATTGGACTGTGCATGCGAGTTTGGCCATGAGGGGCGTAGATTGGACTGCGCATGCCAGTTCGGCCGTGAGGGGTGGAGATTGGACTGCGTGTGCGAGTTCGGCCGTGAGGGGCGGAGATTGGACTGCGCATTCGAGTTCGGCCGTGAGGGGTGGAGCATGGACTGCGCATGCGAGTTCGTCCATGAGGGGTGGAGCTTAGACTGAGCTTACAAGTTCGGCCGGTAGACGATGTGAGGTCACTGAAGGCACTGTTTGCACAATCCCCAATTTTTCTTCAAATTCATGTTTTTTCTTTTTACATCAATTTGATTAACAATTTGAATCATTATTGTGACTTTGACCTTCTAGGTGTGAAAATTTATGTTTTACAGCAAATTTTTGGGGATCCCCCCACAACATTCAAATCCCCCCACAACATCTCGATGGGATTTCGATCCGGGCTTTGACTTCGCTATTCCAGAACCCTCCATTTCTTTCTTTTCAGCCATTCCTTGGTGGACATAGTGGTATGTTTAGGGTCATTGTCATGTTGCAAGGTCCACCTTCGGTTGAGCTTCAACTTTCCGACAGATGGCCTCACATTATCCTCAAGCACCCTCTGGCACAATGAAGAATTCATAGTGGATACTATGATGGTGAGCTGCCCAGGCCCTGATGCAGCAAAGCTGCCCCAAACCATAATATTTCCACCACCATGCTTTACAGTTGGTATCAGGTTCTTGTGGTCAAATGCTGTATTTGGTTTTCGCCAAACATGTCTTCTGGTACTGTGGCCAAATAGCTCTACCTTTGACTCATCTGTCCAGAGCACATTGTTCCAGAAGTGCCTGTCTTTGCCGAGGTGTTCATTGGCAAGCTTTAGTCTTGCCCTGATGTTCTTTCTGGACAGCAAAGGTTTCCTCCTGGCACACCTCCCATGTAGATCAAATTTGTGCAGCCTCTTTCTAATGGTAGACTCGTGCACTTTGACATCAACAGTGGCAAGAGCTACCTGGAGGCCCCGTGATGACATTCTGGGGTTCTTAGAGACTTCTTTCAGCATCTTGCGGTCTGCTCTCGGGCTGAACTTGCTGGGGCGACCTGGCCTGAACAAGTTGGCAGTTGTTTGGAATCTTCTCCACTTGTAGATGATCTTCCGGACAGTCGAATGATTGATTTCAAATTGTTTGGAGATCTTTTTAATCCCTTCCCAGACTCGTAGGCATCTATAACCTTCTTTCTGAAGGCCTCAGAGAGCTCTTTTGATCTAGGCATGGTGACGCCGCACACTTCAACAACAAAGAGCAAACCAAATTAAATGTCTGAGGTTTAAATAAGACAGGTTCCTCCAAGATCCTCTCCAACGATGTTCTAGTCATTTGCACCTGAGCTGGTGCACCTGATTCTAATTTTAGGTATTTGAAGTAGTGATAAATGTAGGGGTGTACTTACTTTTTCCACATGCGAAATTTACATTTATGTTTATTTAAATTATACAATGGACTACAAAATGTAAATGTTTCATGATATTTGTTATATTATATCACCTTTATCTATCAATATTGTTGAAATGAAGATCAAATAGCTGTATGTTGAAATATGTTGAAAAAGTCAAAACTTTACATGGGGGGTACTTACTTTTTCACGTGACTGTATATAAATATTGGTGACATATTGTTTGGATAAATTGTATATTTCTTCCTCTAAATATTACGATTGACAAAACCATCTATATTCGGGTGGATTCCACCAGAATATTTCGACTATGAATTTTGTTTATTGCCTAAAACCCCCACGTGCACACCCCAACCCCAAAAGTGCAAGTACCAGTTTTCACCTCTTTCCATGCATTGGCTCAGGCGTGTTTATAAGTGAAATGGGCACTTCTGAAATAATAGTACAGTCCGTACTGTATTATTATTTAGGATTTTTTAATTTTGATTTTGTTAACTGATGTAAATAATGACGGATTTAAAACTCCTAATGCTATTACACAAAAAGCTCAGTTAACCACATCAACCTTAAGTTTGCCTCTGTGGGAAAAGGCCAAAGCAAAATGAACTGTAGAAAGTAGGACAAGTACACAGACAAACACCCTGCACATGCTGTTCTTGTCTGCCAGTTGCTTTTGGTACAAGTCGCTACTGTCTGGAGGAGTTGGTCAGGAGGAATGCTGCCTTCCCACTATCGCTGATAAAGCACATCCTGGAGAGGTTCGAGCAGGTACGTCAATCTACTCACTACACAACTATGGCACATCAGGGGTATAGCTACTTCAGCAAAAAGCAAGATGTCACAATGGGATCAGATTGTTATTGGAATACAAAAGTTGTTACTTTGTTTATAGAAATAACCACAATGCCTTGCACCAATGTTGAGGTTTTCTAATGCATGGTATTTGCAAAAAAGACGATAGATATACGAGTATTTACCTACGCCACAAAAGTTGGACGACGATTATGTTTTTACCTATGTTTGTCATTGTCTCTCTGTCTGTTTGTCTGTCTGTGAACAGGATATCTCAAAAAGCTATAGATGGATTGAGACCAAACCTGGTGGACTAGTTGGGTGTGTGACAAGGATGAATTGATGAGATTTTGGTGAAGATCTGGATGCGGATCCGACCTATCAGTGGATATGAAACGTAAATTGTTTAGTCTGGCGGAGGTGTGCACTCGACCCAGTACTGTTCTAGTTTCACCTGTTTGTGTTTGTCAGTGAACAGGATATCTCTAGTCACCCAAAAAATGGGTGACTTGGAGGATTATAGTTGGCTGTGTGACAAGGACAAATTGATTCGATTTTGGTGAATATCCGCAACCGGTACTATAATTACCTCCGCCACCAAAGGTGGATGGAGGTTATGTTTTCACCCCTTTCTGTTTGTCTGTCCGTTTGTTTGTTGTTTGGTGTGTGTGTGTGTGTGTGTGTGTGTGTGTGTGTGTGTGTGTGTGTGTGTGTGTGTGTGTGTGTGTGTGTGTGTGTGTATGTGTGTTTGTTTGTGTGTGTGTGTGTTTGTTTGTCTGTCCGCTCACTTATACTTGCCTACAGGTCACATCACTCCGGTTTGTGTGTGTTTGTTTGTGTGTGTGTGTGTGTGTGTGTGTTTGTTTGTTTGTTTGTGTGTGTGTGTGTGTGTGTGTGTGTGTGTGTGTGTGTGTGTGTGTGTGTGTGTGTGTGTGTGTGTGTGTGTGTGTGTTTG